>NC_061862.1:10156350-10358145 GCF_907164915.1 Impatiens glandulifera | reverse complement strand
TTGGATAAACAACTCAGATCTTCTACTACCGATTGCCGTGATTCTCTATCATTAATCATATATAAAAAACTTACATGTGAGCACTTAAGCTCACATCTATTTCTTTATATATGAGTAATGACGTGGGCCTCAAAATTTTCCTTTTCTTTTATACATTATAATATTTTATTATTAGAGCTGATTTCATTTTTGTTTTATATTGGTTAGGGATATAATTTATATTTGATTTAATTTTTTAAAAATTATATTTGTTGTTATTTTATAAATAATAGAAATGATGAGATAAATAAAGTGAAATGTGAGAAAATAACTAGTAAAATTTTTAAATAAAAAAACATAATATCAAATATTTGTTAGAGTTTGTTTCATTATCATTATTTTTATGATACTATATTATTTGAGTGTTTTTATAATTTATGAGTATTTTTTTATCTCTAAAATTAATTTATTTTAAGTACAAAATATTTTTTAACAATAAATAATTATTCTTTAAAATAATTAACATTAATATATTACTAAGGCATATTACAACATTTTAATAATAATAATATTATTTTTCTAACAACTAATATCTTTTTAAATTACATTCTAGTGCATATATATTATATATGTTTTTTCTTAATTTTCTTTTTAGATAATTTTTTAAAAAAAACTTTTTAAGCTTACCTTACCTATAACCTCTGGATCGGGAAATTTGACGAAATAGGCACGAAAATTGACTTATTTGACCTAGTGGCAAGATATAATTTTTATTGCGTTCGTGGTCTTTTTATTTTTTTTGACGAAATTGCCCTTGTAGCGAAACGCTAAGTGACTTAGCGTTTCGCTAAGTGGATTAAGTTTAGTATAAATACTCAAATTTTTCCATTTCTTTCATTTTATTTCTCTCTCTTCTTTTGTTCTCTCTTTCACGGCGGCGACAGCGGCGACGGAGGCGGCGGTCCATATACAGATACAGATTTACAAATTTCTTATTTACCTAATCTTTATTTCACCCTAACCTAAATTGATTTTTGTTTTTATTATACAATCTTCATTTTTTTAAACCCTAACCCTAAACCTATTGTTATATAAAATAACATGTTCTTATTTGGTTCATATTGGTTTATATTTGGTATTTGGTTCATATTTGTGGTTCATATTGGTTCATATACGTCGATGATAATATTTGCAGATAATCTCGGATCATATGGGTTCCGTTTCAGGGAAGTTTCTCCAAGAACTTACCGTTTCGCTAAGTGCTTACCGTTTCACTAAGTGCTTACCGTTTCGCTAAGTGCTTACCGTTTCGCTAAGGATTTTTCGTTTGGTGAATTGTGATACACTATTTGATATTCAATTATGTTAAAACTACATACATAAACATGAGTTGTCTTAGCTCAGTTGGTAGAGTGCGTTTTTTTTAAGTATGTGGTCGTGGGTTCGATTCCCACAGACGGCGTTTTTATGTTTGTTTTTTTTTACTTTTGCATAAATCAAATTCTCATTTGTAGAGAAATGGTTATATTTATCCAAGGACTTACCGTTTCTCTAAGTGCTCAGCGTTTCGCTATGTACTCAGCGTTTCACTAAGGTGAGACTGAGCTCAGGATTCCTAAAGGCTCCAGTTAAAGCCATAAACCCTTTGATGGTTGCAAAAGCCTCAGGTGGAAAGTTTACATGTTATGTATCATGTATGTATGTAATGTAAGAAAATAAGAATATAATTGAAATTTGTTTGTTTGATTGTAGTTTCGAGAGGGATTGGAAAGATCTGAACGTGATTGGGTTTGGGTTGATCGGATGGTTAGCACCTTCCAGTATTCCGGCGATCAACGACAACAGTTTGACCGGACTCTTCTTTTCCAGCATTGGGACTGAGCTTGCTCACTTCCCAACTGGCCCTGCTCTCACTTGGCACATGAGATTGTTCTTGGCATTGACTTTTGGACAAATTGGATTCAAGAGTAGGACTGAAGATTACTTCAATAAAATAAATTAATTCTAATTAAGAAAATAATAATACTATTTCATTTATGCAAAAGTAAAAAAAAACATAAAAATGCCGTTTGTGGGAATCAAACCCACAACCACATGGTTAAAAGACACGCGCTCTACCAACTAAGCTAAAACAACTCATGTTTATGTATTTAGTTTTAACATAATTGAATATCAAATAGTGTATCACAATTCACCAAACGAAAAGTCCTTAGCGAAACGGTAAGCACTTAGCGAAACGGTAAACACTTAGCGAAACAGTAAGCACTTAGCGAAACGGTAAGTTCTTGGAGAAACTTCCCTGAAACGGAACCCATATTATGATCCGAGATTATCTACAAATATCATCATCGACATATATGAACCAGTATGAACCACAAATATGAACCAAATACCAAATATAAACCAATATGAACCAAATAACAACAAGTTATTTTATATAACAATAGGTTTAAGGTTAGGGTTTGAAAAAATGAAGAACGTATAATAAAAAAAATCGATTTAGGTTAGGGTGAAATAAAGATTAGGTAAATAAGAACGTAAATCTGTATCTGCATAAGCACCGTCGCCTTCGTCGCCGCCGTCGCCTTCGTCGCCGCCGTCGCCTTCGTCGCCGCCGCCGTGAAAGAGAGAACAAAAGAAGAGAGAGAAAGAAAATGAAAGAAATGAAAAATTAGAGTATTTATACTAAACCTAATCCACTTAGAGAAACGCTAAGTCACTTAGCGTTTCGCTACAAGGGCAATTTCGTCAAAAAAAAATAAAAAGACCACGAACGCAATAAAAATTATATCTTGCCACCAGGTCAAATAAGTCAATCTTCGTGCCTATTTCGTCAAATTTCCCTCTGGATCCGTCCCCATATATACCTTCATCAAACCTTATATTAATTTTAAAATTTAAAACTCTATTAGATTAGCTGGTTAAAATATTGTTGCACACCTAAATATACTCAACTTTTCTGAATTGCTCAATTAATGGCCGTGGTTAAAAATATTCCATTCAATGTGATATATATATAAGAATGGTCTTTAACATGCAAACATAAGAAAACATCATAGAATGGTCTTTCAAAGCATGACGTGGATGAGAAAAACCAAGCCATGGCCAAGGTCCATGGTCGGACAACTTTTTTGTGATCAAGTGTTTTTGGCCAAGAACACCTGGTTACCAAAAATCACCCTAAACTAAAAAATTTAAAACTTTTAAGATCCTGTTTTTAAGGGTACAAGATTTCTGTTACATACAACAAATCAGTGTTATTGAGCCATTTTCCTCAAAAAATGGCCCAAAACATGATCAAATCAATACTGTTTTTCAAATTTATGCGCTTTTAAATATATATAGCTGAATTGACAAAATCTGAAAGACATAAATTTTACAACCGCTCACACAAAATATGCAATCCATTTAAAGAAATATCAATCACATCATGTACATCATTATTCATGTCAATATTACAATTTATTGGGAAATTTGAGGAAATGACCCCAAAATAGGGGCTAAATGCGTTTGGTGCGGGCCCATGTTTTTTATAGCGCTAGTGACCCCCAAATTTTTTAATGACCATTATACCCATGCGTCACGCACCCTCCAGATGCGTGACGCACCCTGAACCCTATAAAGTCATAATTTTTTTTTTCAATTTCGATTCATTTTCTCTCTCATCTATGTCTTCTCCGCCGGTGAACCCTAATGGCGGAAAATATTTTTTTTTCTTTTCATTGGTGAAGAACAAATCGAAGAGGCACCGTGGATCATTCCACTATATTCAATGACGTAGAGCGGCGAAGAACTTCCAACGACGAAGTGCGACTCCAACGACGAACGACGACGACCAAAAGATAAAATTTCCACTATATTCGTTATATTCGTTTATATTTTGTGTTGTTTTCGTTTACATATGATTGTTTGTGTTGATTTCGTTTATAGAATGTCATTGAATTGCCCTGATTCGTTGAATGCAGGTTGGTTGGTAGGTTGATTCGTATATGGGCTCTTCGGTTGGTTGGTTGCGTCACGCAGGTGCGTCACGCAGGTGCGTCACGCAGTTGCGTTGCATCACGCGGGTGCGTCACGCTGGCACGTGTCAAATTTATTTGTATTTTCAGCGGCAATTGAAAATCTAGCCATTTTGTAAAGCTCTTTCATTTACTTTGAGAAAGATGACGAACTTCTAACTAGGGTTACTATCGATTCAGATTCTAGTTGAATTGACCGTTTACTAATTCGAAATTCTATTAATTTAAATGGTTCACTTGATAAATTCCAGGCAGAAATTCAATACAAAGCGCCGACAAATGGCTCCAGTGAAGTGGGAAATTGTGGACGATGCTTTTCCCGAAGAATACAGCCATCCCAGCAAGAGATCTAAGCAACCCTCTTCTCTTTCGGTTCGATTACTCGATTTAGTTCATTTATCATTTGTTTTTTCAATTTCTAGCTTTAATTAGAGAATTGGGTTGACTAGAACGATTCGTTTTGATGAGGAATTATTGATTCTGTTGATCGTTAATCGTCATGGTAATGTTTATTTGCAGAAGAAAAGTTTAGGAACATGTGGGTTTCTAATGCCTTCATCTCAGTACAATCCTCTTGATGAACCGAGTCCATTGGGTTTACGGCTAAGGAAGAGTCCTTCGCTTCTGGATTTGATACAGATGAGGCTTACTCAAGGGAATATTAATAAGATTGGATCATTAACTAAGGAGGAGCAAAAGGCTGCAGTATCTTCTACATCTAAGAAGCTGAAAGCTTCTAATTTTACTGGTTCTCTATTGAGGATTGGTTTCTGGGAGGTATATAAACTATTAAGGTTTTTTGGATTTAGTTATTACTTTAAGTTGTGGGTATTTCATTGGTTTTGTTTGGATGCAGTATAAGTCAAGACATGAAGGGGATTTAGTGGTAATTAACTTGCTTCTTTTGATTGTTGTTGTTGGTTCGGTTTTGTGTTTGAATGGCTCTTGAACTACTGCTGGTGAACTTTTGATTTGTATGAAAACGATGTGTACATTTCTTTACAGATTTTACGGATGGGCAAACCAGAACTACTTAGATTTGAGCAACTGTGGATCATAATTTCTTTATGTTCAAACTTCTCCTGCAAAGGAGGGGAAACACAGTCCACTTCTAGACATATGTGAAGTTTTCCACATTATGGGCCTTCTCATAGTTCATCAGGTAGAGTGCAACTAATTATAGTTTGTAAAGTAATTATTTTGTTGTCCTTTCATTTCATTAATTGACAAATTCTGATCATAATGCAGTAATGGACAACCATACAATAGAAGAATATGACCAAACTTGCTCAAAAGATGTCGAGAATAGATTCACTTGGTGAGCTGCTGGTTAATCTCCCGAAAATTGCTTATCTCCCATAGTTTTTGTTCAACATTTCAGAGGATTCCAAGATGAACCAAACTAGATAACCTTGAATCTGTTGTTGGGAAAATTTGTTCTAGTAAATGAATGGTTGTTAAGAGGATTCTGAAATCGACGTTAATAAATTGTGTATAGATAATAGGTCTACTGTTCTGGTTTAGTCTTTCTTTTAATTGTACAAGGAATATGTATAGTTTCAATTGTAAAAATATTAAGGGTGGCAATTTAAGTTGGCAGGGTTAACGATTCTAACCTGACTCGATTCTACCTATTTCGAACCAAACTCGACTTGATTTTTTCATGGTTCGGTCCGCGAAAACTTCGAAAATTCAGTATAAATCAAATTTCAAATATTTATAAAGTTCCCAACATAAGGTGATCATTATTGAGTAATGTCTGATTTACAAACCAATGTAATTACATATTTACTTACTCATCTATGTGATAATATCATGAATTCTCTACAAAGAAAAAAACAATTTATAAAAGACAGTATAAAGACACATATCATCTGATCTTTGTTGATCATAAAAAAGATCGATCAGATCCAGAAACTAGGGTTCTTCGTCGTCATTTTCCTGCACCAAACTGATAAATATGTCGATCTGGCTCTGCAATCTCACGTTCTCTCTTTCTACATGAGACCTTTTATTTCTCTTCTCCAACAGCTGAACTTCTAGGTGTTCAACACATTTTGCATCCTCTTCCAATTGCTCATTTAACCCATCAATCTCTATCCTGAGTTTTCAACAGACAATGGAGAATACAATTATTAGAGTTTTCGGATATTCCTATGTATGATACTACAAAAAATTAACTGTTTTACAACTTTCTGTTCATTTCTTGAACAGTTATTCTCCTTATGCTTTCTACAACATCAACATTCACAAGTTTGCGCACCTGCGTTACGCACCTACGTTACGCACCTGCGTGACGCACCTGCGTTACGCACCTGCGTGACGCACCTGCGTGAGGCAGCTACGTAACGCACCTGCGTGACGCACCTGCGTTACGCACCCGGATTCACGAGACGCACCCGTATTCCGTCGCAACTGTGTCATTTACCTAATGAATCCATAATCCCTAAACCCTAACAAACAATGCATTCAAAGAAAGAAATAAAAGGAAGGAGTAAGCATACCAGTAGCAGCGAACATCCTTCCTTTGTTGGGATTCCGACGTCTTCGTTGTGATTCCGACGTCAGGGTCGTGGTCTTTTTAGAGAGAAGGAGGAGAAGGGGAGAAGAGGAGGTGAAGAGAGAGAACAAGGAAGAAAGAAATAGGAAGAACTGAAAATTTTCTAATTATATAGTAAGGGCATTGTGGACTTTTCACAATGCCCTCGGGTGCGTCACGCAACTGGAGGGTGCGTGACGCAATAGGGGTATTTTCGTCAGAAAAAAAATGGGGGTCACCAGCGCTATTTAAAATAGCAGCCCTCACCATCCGCTATTAGACCCTTCTTTAGGGTCATTTCCTCAAATTTCCCCAATTTATTAGTATTATTATCGGGTTAGAGGCCCATGCAAAATAAAAATAAAAAATTATGTCCCACAAAATAAAAATAAAAATTATACTAATTAATAGGGGTTAACATTGCAAAAATATCAATATTTTTAATTTATCATACAACAATATCAATATACAGTGTGTTAATATACACAACTAGTATGAAAATATATTTATAGATTTTATTATTTGATTTATTCATTCTTTATTATTTTAAAAAATATATGTAAATAAATAAATAGGTTAACCGAAAATATATATATATATATATATAAATATATATTTACAACTACTTAATGGAGAGAAAATAAATAAAATTTTAATGGAGATAAATAGAGAAAAAAATATTAAAAGAGAGATAAAAAATAATTTTTTTTAATTTCATTCTTAGTTAGTAAGTCTTAATTATGGGAGGCCTCCATATCTATACAATTTTGTTAGCTCCCAAAATTATTTTCTTAAAATATATATATAATTATAATATCCGTTATATAATTTTTTTATAATATATATAATATTAATATAATTGAAAAAAATATTATTTAATTTATTATATATATCTATATATCTATTAATTAATTAAATAAATAATAATACTATATTTATGGAAAATTTTGAGAATTTTAAGGTCTTTAAAAAGTGGGCTATGCAATTGTATTATCCTCTTACCGGCTGATTATTATTGACAAGCTTAGCTAACTCTGATCTGTAATAGAAAAATGACATATGGGTGCATTAACTTCAATTGGATTTATCCAGAAAATATGACTGTATATGGCTTTAGCCAAGACTAGAGGATCTCTATTGAGGTAATGAGTTATACAAATTGGTTACTTTTCAAACCGAGTTCATTTAAAAACTGAAATTGGCCATAAAATCTGGCTGGAAACACTCAAACCGACAAAGGATGCAAACGCATGGTTCATTGACCATAAACAATCATAGTCGTCAATCTTGTCCTAACAAATAAATGTTAGCTTTTGCACATACGGCTTACGATACAATGTAACAATGTCAAGATGAAATGTCATGTGAAGTGAGATGGTTTGTATGTATCATCACAAAATATAATGCAATTTATGTGTTATTCAAGATAATATTTTAATTAAGATATTTATAGTATGAACTAAAATAAACAAGTGTAGAAAGTATTAAAATCCTTCTTTTTAAAAAAATTACAAACTTAAATTAAGATATAAATTGAAACAACTTGAAAGAGAACTCAAAATCAAAAACTTGTCTGCAATTAAATTAGTGAAAGAGTAAAAGGGAGCTTGGAATCATTATTAATGCCTCCATTTGAAAACACATGGTTGTGGTTAAGATTATGTTTGGAAATCAAACTTAATTTGAAATATATTGAAAACATTATTTAAAGTGGGTATATAACATTGCTTGCAAGTAATTATTTGTGAGGATTTTATAGCCTAAAACAACAGTTGGTATAAATCATTTTATATGAATGTGTTAAATGCTTTATATGAAAGTGGACAATGAGTAAGCAGTTGTAAACATAAGAAACCTAACCCTTCGGAATTTTGAAGTCGATTTATTCACAATTTTTTCCAGGGTTGATTGTTTTCGTTTTGTTGGTAGTTGACCTCGAGCTCCTACTTTTAAAGAAGATTGTATCAATTTCTTAGTTGATGTAGAAGCTTCCTTGGATTTCTCATAAATATCGGTATTTGTAATCTGATTTTTTTTTTCTTCATGTCATTCGGGACTTGAATGTAAAGAGAAGATTTGTATTCATATTTTGCATCAAGGTAATGAACCTCTTGCACTAATGGAGTGAGGATATTATACTAATTTCTTTCATTGTCACACACATTTGAATCGTAAATGTTAGTGATACTTTGATACCCACGTTTAATATATTTACACCACCGGTTCATAATATAGCGCATTTGTACTAAATTAACCTTCATTCTTCCCAACACTACAATGATATGCCCTACATAAAATGTCTCTAAACTCAAACATTCGACATTGACACCTTACATAACAGTCTAACTCGGTATAGAATACTTTATATGAAACATCTCTCAAGTGTTCGCCATGAATCCCCTAAAATGTTCTTTAATACTTGAAATACAGAAGTTTCCCCTTCATCTAATAAGGAGTTATGGCAAAACATCAACTCTCTCACTTTATTCTGGAACAACTTAAATATATCATTATTATAGACACTCTGAAATTGTCTTCCCAATGCATAACCACTGACAATTGGTATGAACAAATTATAAGACTGAAAATCTAATTGTGTTTCCTTCTCAATGTTCTTCTTCAAAGCCCTATCATAATTCTTAACAAATTGTTTTAGTGATGTCCGAAGGTGTTTTATATTTTAGTTTTCAATTACAATATTCAAACGATTACACCTTCATTCACTTAATATAAAACGATTTAGAGATTTGAAAAACAACTACAATATTAAAAACTTGTGGTTGGCACAGTTATTACACTAAATGTTTTTTATATATCACACATCTCTAATCCGATTTAACTATCATCACTCTCAAGAGATCAATATTTTTACACACGGATTTCAGAGGTAGAAAAAATGGAAGAACATAAAGAGTGTGAAAAAAATGAAAAAAAATTGATTTCATACATGTTATATTCCTTGTTCATATAATGATTTAAGTACTATGAAAGAAAAAATACAATACTAAAAACAAACTAGGGTTTCAAATAGGGTTTCAAATCCCCTCCCAGACTCATGTCGCCTAGAGCCAACATTCCTCTCATCATTTACCTAACTATAACAGACACAGCCATGGAAAACCTGTTGGCTGAAGAAAACGAGGACAAACTCGAAACGACTGTGTACTACATAAGTAAAAATATGACTAGGTGTGAATAGCATGGGTCACCAAAAGGTTAAGACACTATATGCAAGCTCACTCTATCAAGTTGGTATCAAGATAGGACCCGGTCCACTTCTTATTACAACGAACCCTTCTTTTACCAAGGCTAGCCAAATGAATGATGATATTATCTGAATACGACATAGCCTACATGGTACATAAGTCTATCAAAGGAAGCGTTGTTGCAGACTTCACCATTTGTGCTCACTCAGACTCTAGTCTTGATTACTACGACAATAGCATAATATAGTAATTCTACTAGATACATCCCGGGAACGAAAAAAGAAAATGGCACAAGTGGTTGAGTTATTGAAATCACCATTCGTTGCCTACCCAAGATCTGAATCTTGATTGCATATGGTAAATGCAAGGATATATTGATTACATCAGATATATCTGCGAACTAGCAAAAGAAAAAAAAAAGAGAAAAATGACATATAAAACCCAAAGCAAGAAGTCGAAATCCTCTCCTAAATGTTTTTGCGATGAGTCAAACTTTCAAAAAATGTGGTTCAGAGTGTTGACCGCCTTCCTCGAGGGTTATAATCATGAATAATCATTTGTATATAAGATCAAATTTATAGTCAATATCTCGAAAGTTAGGGAAAAAGAAATCTTATTCTATGATGAAAGAAAAATCATCACAAAGGATGGAAAATATGTTCAAAGCCTAGCCCCGATTACGTTTCGAATCTGAAAACGTCATGATTTATTCCAAAGGATCAAGGTTCATTCCAATCTCAAAAAATAAAAAGAGATAAACAAGGATAGGAACTGAGGAAACAAAAAATGTTTCTTTATCCAAAAATATGAGTCATTTGTCCATAAGTAAAGCTAGAAACCATCGACTAATGGATTTCAACTAGATGTGAAGGACACTTTGAAAAAAAGGGAAACAAATATTATGTTAAAATATTCCCTTAAAAGGCATAAAGCCGCGACCGGTACTGCAAAAGAAAATAAGCAACATCGAGTCTCCAAAACCCTATCTGTTTATAGGTACGTGAGATTATTCGTACACAATCTCGTTTAAACCTTATTTGTAGTTAGGTCTTCAAAACCCTACATATTGATAGGTGCGATAGATCGTTTTTATACGATTCCACTAAAAACTATAATCGTAGTTAGGTATCTAAACCCTATATGTTGATAGGTACATGAGATTATTCGAACACAATCCCATTTCAACCCTAATTATAGTTAGGTCTTCAAAACCCTATCTTCTGATAGGTGCGATAGATCGTTTTTATACAATTCCGCTAAAAACTCTAATTGTAGTTAGGTATTTAAACCCTATATGTTGATAGGTAAGTGAGATTGTTTGTACATAATCCCGTTCAAACCCCTGATTGTTGTTAGTTATCCCAAACTCTATCTGTTGATAGGTGCAATAGATCGTTTGTATATGATTATGCCTATAAATCCTATTTGTCAATAGGTCGAGACATCGTTTATATACGATTCTGCTAAATCTCTATCACTCGATAGGTATCCCCCTTCCACAACATCAATGCAATCAAAACACCATCAAACCAAACTCTATCTTTCAATAGATAGTCCAAGCCTTGTCTGTAGACAAGCCCAGAGTTCATTTGTACATGATCCAGTCACACGAAACTCTATCGCTCGAATATGTATCCCAAACTCTATCATTCAAACAGGTAATCCAAATCCTATCCCTCGATAGGTCCTTAAACAAAACTCTATCACTCGAATAGGTATCTCAAGTCCTATCATTCAAATAGGTAACCCAAGTACTATCACTTGCATATGCACTTAAGAAAATCCTATCTCTTGATAGGTATCCGTTCAAAACACTATTTCTCAATACGTATATTCTCCTAAATTACAAAAATCCTATCTCTTGATATCCAAGTATGTTTGTCAGCAAGCATAGTGAACATCCGTACATGATCCTAATCAAACCTTGTCATTCGAATAAGTACCTCAAAAATCTTATCTCTCGATAGTATCCAAGCCTTCTTTGATAATAATCGATCATTCGTACACGATCCTGATCAAATCCTGACATTCGAATAGGTACCTCAAAAATCCTATCTCTCGATAGTATTCAAGCCTTGTTTGTCAGCAAGCGCAACGATCATTTGTACACGATCTTGTCCAAACCCAAAATATCACCAAAACCCTATCCCTCGATAGGTACTCAAGCAAACTCTATCTCTCGATAGGTACTCTATCACAAACCCTGTCATATGAATAGGTATCTAAAACCCTATTAATCGATAGGTGCTCAAGCCTTGTTTTTCAACAAGCACACCAATTATTTATATATAATCCTGTTCAAATTATATCTTCCAATAAGTAATCTAACAAAGTCCTGTTTGAAATCTTATCTCACGATAAGTACTTAATGAAGTCTCATTCTCTAACACAATCTTGTTTCGATCCCGTTCTCTAATAAATGTTTTGTTACTAATTCATGACACGAAAGCATATGTGTTGATAGTAGCACAATCATTTATACATGATCATTCTCAGCCTCAGATGTGTGTGATTTTCACGGAAAGTTTGTTAACTTCCACGATTAATATTGACGATACCATAGGAAAGTTTGTTAACTTCCTCACCAAGACTTATCTGTTGATAAAGTCTCATGATCACATGTTTTTGATCACCTTGAAAATGTTACTTGTTAGTAACCCACATGAAAGCTTTTAAAACTTCCATGTTCCTTTTATACCTTTTGACAAATAACTTTAGCCATTTATACATGTTTAAAACATGAATAATCTGTTGATATTCATGCTAGATAGGAATTGGCTTTTCAATACCTACAATTATCGTTATCCTATGGATTTAACGGATACTTTGTTAAGTTCTATAAAATAGGATTTTCAAGAATCATCCTTGTTAGGATAAACACCAATGAAATGATTTCCTAAAGCAACAGTTAAAAGCACCCCAACGAATGTTATGTGTAACATAAGTAGGTCACTTCAACCGCGACACGCTTCCATCTCTCTAAACCCCTCGTTATAAATTGGGGTTAGATAACCTAGTGTTAGATTTCATACTTGAATCCACGTTTTCAAAAATCAGTTTGTTGTATTCAAACTCGATTCGAAAGGGGCACTCTATAAACACTAAAAATTTACATCCCGATTTATAATATTAAAATAATTATTTTGACTTATTTTTGAATAAATAAAGTCAAAATAATTAACCTCATTACCAAAAAAAACAATTAAAACAATTAAATAGGCTAATTATTGTGATAATTAAGCCTAATTAATTAAGTAAAATTATAAAAATAATTAAAATAAAATTATTTGAGATAAATGTTGTACTCTTTTATCTAAAAATAATTTTAGAAAAATTAAGGGATTGAAATAAATAATTTAGAATGAATTCTTGTATCCATTTCATCTAAAACAATTATTTATTTAACCTTGAAAATATACAAAAATAAAATAATAAATTGGTTAAATATTTTCTATATTTATTTCAATATTTTGTGTATTTTTAAAAAGATCAAAATTAAAGTCTTGAAAGAAAAATTAATTTCAAATAAACCTTTAAGGATTTGATAAAATATATATATATATGATCATGTGTGGCCGGAACTAAGAAAATTAGTTGTAGTGCACGCTAGGACCATCGGATCAACTCTGGATTTTCATTTAGTTTCCAAGAGTGCTTAGCGTAGCCGGTTGTAACCAGAGCAACATGCGCCCGGACCACAACAAATCAATAAACGTTTGTTAGCTAAAACGCTAACGGAACGCATAAACACCAACGGCGTTGAACAGACCGCTAACGGAGCACATCCCAACATCAAAATGATGTCGTTATTGGCTCCAGTCTTCTTCCTCATCGCGACGTCATGAGGATAAGCTTCAAAGATCTGTGTTCATCTTTGTTTTTCGGAACTCAATCATTGGTCCACTAAAACGGTTGATTCAAAGTCCAAAATGGTTTTGATCAACCTACAATGGTGATCATTCTCCCTACAAAATTAGGCCTCGTCACTGCCTACTTCGGCTAGTTGACTAAAGAATAGCTAAAACACCAGCGCCTAGGAGTGCTCCGCGTAGCCGGTTGTAAACAAAGCAACACGCGTCGTGCCACAATGGATCAGTAGATGTTTGTTAGCTAAAACGCTAACGGAATGCCCAAACACCAATGACGTTAGACAGACCGCTAACGGAGCGCATCCCAGCATCAAAACGACAATGTTTTAGTTCCGGTCTTCTTCCTCATTGCGACGTCGTGAGGATAAACTTTAAAGATCTGTGTTCATCTTTGCTTTTTGGAACTCAATCATTGGTCCACCAAAACGGTTGATTCAAAGTCCATAATGGTTTTGATCACCCTACGATGGTGATCATCTCCCTACAAAAGTAGGCCTCATCACTGTCTACTTCGACCATTTGATTGAAGAATAGTTAAAACACCATTAATGGTTTTTGGCTGATTCATCCTACTTGGCTCCTCCAACCGACCTTGGGCAGCTATAAATAGCCCTCATGGATCATTCTGAAGCCAATTAGGAACCAACTCATACCCTCTAAATTGAAGAAAATCAAAAATTTGCCATTAAAGCTTGAAGCTTTCAGGTTTTTTGAGTTTTCTATTTGAGGACTTAAAGCTTGGATCTGAGCATCCAGAAAGCTTTCTTAAGGATGAATGAGTGTTCTTCAATCATTGATAAGGTTCCAAACACCCCTAATTCAAATTGACATTTGAATTTGAAATTTTTATATTTCAAATTGTATAAGCTTGTGCTTGCTGTTTATGGTATTTTGTGGTTCAAAATTCATCCCTGGATGATTTAGAAACTATATAGATAAGATAGAACCCATCAATCAATCTAAATAACAAAAACCCAAATTTGAATTTTCAAAATAAAAAAACGGGTTTGATATTCTTGGGTTAATTTTGTTGAATTACAAAAAACTTCCCAACATGATTGTAATGATGTTGGGCAACTATTTGGATTATGTTTGATCCATCCCGATCATGTTTGATCAAAATCAAAATTTTCAAAATAAATTGAAATTTTTTAGTTCTTGAATTGGTCAAAACAAACAACCATTATTCTTGTTTTGGTACAAATCAAATATATGTAGTATAAGGATTCTATTGGATAACTCCTTACACTTCAAAACAATTTTAAAATTAAAAACCCAATTTTTGATCACAAACTGTTTTGAGCAAATTGAACACCATCTAGGTCGATTCATGCCTTGAGGTGATGATCAACATGTTCTTGGGATCTTTGTGAAGCTACCCAAACCCTTGAATCCAAGAATCCAAGCTAAAAATATGAACTAAAAAAATGAACATTTGATGGACCAAGGCTTATTAGACTAGGACCGAGAGATCCAACCGAGGATCCTCGGTCTAGACCAAAACCTAGGACCAAGAAAATTGAACTTAGGACCGAGACCTAGGATCGGTGTTCTTAGCTTAGAATCAATTTTCTTGAGCTAGGATTGAGAGGTCCAACCGATGCTCTTTAGCATAGGACCAAGAGGTCCGACCGGTGTTCTTGAACAAAGACCGAGAGGTATTTCCTTCCTAGTTATCATCTGCAACAGGTACTAGCATTCAAATAATTTTTAATATTTTGAGATATTTCCACAAAAATATTTCAGCAAAGGCTTGTTTGATTTGTTTTCTAAACTCTAATGCCTTTAAAAATTATTAATATTCTTCATGTATTTCCTTCCTAGTTATCATCTGCAACAGGTACTAGCATTCAAATATTGATGTTTCAATATTTTAAATAACGCCAACCCTAAAAGTATGACTAGGACCAGAAGAATAAACAGTTAAAACTCAAACATTATACAACCGATTTTTAAAAGCCAACTATATAGTAGAAACCGTTTTAAAAAATGGGTACGGAGGATAAAGCGCGAAAGTCTTTTCCCGAGTATCATCAAACTACGAACTAAAAGAAAATTATAGTCAATACGTTTGTATACGTATGCCAACTTTTATTGATTTTCAAAAATTAATTGGCGACTCTGTTTTAAAATAAATAATCTTTTAAATTAATTATGTTAAAACTAAATAATTTTTAAAAAATAAATTGTAATTTGATTACCGTAAATCCCCGGATTATTTAAAATAAAACTCCAAAATTAATTATTTTTTAAATTAGTTTTAAAAACCTGTCAATAATCAACGAAATTTTTAAAAAAAAATTATTGACACGCAAAGCAATGTTCAATTTCTCGAACCTCGAGCTTTTCATGAAACTCGATAGAAAGAAGTTTTTCCGGTGTTACAAATAGTAAACACAAATTTTATTTTATTTTAAAAACGAAGGTATCACATTTTTTATTTTTGGTTTGAAAGAAACAGTTGGAAATTAAGTTTTAACATATAAATATTATTAAATTTGTTAATATATATATAATTAAATTATATCTTATAATATATATATATATATATTATTTTATCTAAATTAATATTTAAATAAGTAATTTAAAAAGTTAATTTAATTTTCTTTTTCCTAAACTCAGATCCAACTAGATAGTGTATTTCTAATTTGGGTCACTATTACATAGGATCACTAATTTATCTATTGGAGAAAAAAAAAGATAATAATATTAAAAAACTGACTTTTAAATCTTTTCCGAAGAAAAAATATTCATCCTTCAAAATACAAGAATTGTATTAATTAGTATCAGAACCTTTGACCGAAAATTTTGACTCTTAAATTATCTAACCGACATAATCGGGTACATATTGGCATGTCTAAAAATAATTAACAAAATTCGGTCCTAATACATATTATGACAAGAGTTTTCTTAATATTCTTATTCTTTTTATATTGGCCACCGTTATTTTAATTCATTTAAACTTTTGTGAACATGTTTTTAGATTATTTCAACTTTTACAATAATGTATTTAATGAAATAATTTAAATTGCATTAACTTGTCTAACAAAATAATTTTTCGTCAGTTTCCAAAAAGTTGAAAGCTAAAGACATCCTTAATTATATATCTTAATTATACAGTGTTGAAGACTCCCTTATTTTATCCCAAAAAAAAGTAAAGTCTCTTATTTCTTTTTTTTTTTTTTTTTTTAGAAAAGCAAATTAAAGTTATTTTATTAAAAAAAAATCAAAAAGAAAAAATTAAACCAAAGCGTTATTAAATTTTTCTAGATGCCTAACAAATTTTGTTCGTAACCGTAACAACACAACAGAATTACAAACAAGTTCAAAAAGTGTTTATCTCGTTAAAATATCAACGTAAATATTAAACCTTTGAATATATATAATATTCATTCATTCATACATTATTGCAAACTTTTCAAAGAAGGGTAATTAATTAAAGGAGGATACATAATTAATTAGCTATATCTAATTAATGTAATTATAAATAAGCCAACCATTGAAGCCCTTATGCTTGAATAATTACTTAAACCTCTAGATCATTTATTAAACCATGCATGCAATCATTATTTAATTAATTAACCAATCTGCAATTCCTCCTAATCTCCCCATTAGTGCCTGTAAGAGGACTTAAATTCCCCATTCTCACCATGGCAGATGCAAAGTCTTGGAAAAAGACCCTCTGATTCGTGCTGTAGAGCTGCACCAAGGCATCTTGGGAACCGTTATTGAACAGTTCTTGGTCTGAGTGGAGCAAGCCCCGTCGGTTAATCAAGTTCTGGTAGTAATTGTTATCGAACCGATTAGTGCCTGTAAGAGGACTTAAATTTCCCATTTTCACCATGGCAGATGCAAAGTCTTGGAAAAAGACCCTCTGATTCGTGCTGTAGAGCTGCACCAAGGCATCTTGGGAACCGTTATTGAACAGTTCTTGGTCCGAGTGGAGCAAGCCCCGTCGGTTAATCAAGTTCTGGTAGTAATTGCTATCGAACCGATTAGGGGTCCGAATGTCGAGAGGGGCCAAGTTGGAGCCGCCAGTAGTCGTGTCCTGTGGGCAAGTGGATTGACGTAGGGTGGCAAAACTCTGGTCGATGTTGGTGTCGTTGTAGATACGCTGGCTGAAAGTGAAGCATTGGGCCAGCCCGATTGAGTGGCTGCCCGAGAGGGCGGTCATGTCCCGGGCTGAAAGCCCCTTGTTTGTGAACAAGGTGATGAGGGTATCCAAGTTTGCGAAGGGGGATGGTAGGTCCGAGTTGGCTGTACTCTGGCTAGCCGTTCTCGCGTCTCTCCGCCCCAGTGGCACACCCCATGAAGGTCCTCCCAACTAATTAAGAATTATACAATATTTTAATTAATTTCTAAAGTAAACTAATTATTAAAACATTTTATTGTAATGACAACATGTCCGACCATTAGGTTGGATAGGGCTGTACTATATTATGCTGAAGACCATACACAAAAAATCTTTATTACCTTTTAAAAATAATAAAATTTATATTAATTGTCTGATAACACATTAACACTAGTGTGAAAATATCTTAAAATCAATCAATGGATTCGATTCTCTTAAGTCAAGTCCACCTTAATTAATTATATTTGTCCTTATTAGACAACTTCTATTCTTTTAACATTTTTTAAAATAATACATAGATATATAATATTTTAACATTAACTTAACTTAGTTCATTAATTAGTTGTTTAATATTAGTACTTACAAGTGTGGTTCCATCTCGTGCAGCTAGGGCAAGGATATCGCCGCAAGAAACCGTGGCGTTGCAAGCGGCTTCCACGCGAGTTTTAATGGTGTCGATGACCTCGAATCCCCTAACCGAGTTCCGGTTGGCCAGGGCGTTCTTCTCCCCAGTGAACGTCGGAGTGTCATCTAGTAGTACCGATCCGTCGCATCCCTATCATATATATATATATATATGCTTTAATTAGAAACATATAATTAAATAATTACCGAAATAGTCGTGGAGACTCATAACTTAGTGATAAAACATATTAAAATTTACATACGTTGACGAAGCAGTCGTGGAAGAAGAGGCGGAGGATGGAGGCGCCGAGACGGGGCTGTTGACGGACGGAATCTCTCATGACGTTGAAGACGATGGTCTGGAGATTGGGGCAAGAGACGCCATAGAAGTTGTTACGAAGCTGGGCGTTGGTGCTGGAGATAGAAAGAAGGGATATCGTTATTATTAATGTTAGTGAGAGGATGGATATAATTCTTGGTGCCATTGATGATGATAATGATATTCAAGATATGAGATCACCAGTTGTAATAAGAGCTGATGAAAGCTTTGTTTGTGAGTTTGAACTTTGCATGTACTTCCTATTTATAGATACAGACACTAGAGATCTTCTGCTACCAAAATGCCTCTGTTCCCTCTATTCCCTCTCACATAGAGGGGCATTATGGTAATTAAACTTCATTAATTAAACTTAATTAATGAAGTTTAATTACCATAATGCCCCTCTATGTGAGAGGGAATAGAGGGAATAGAGACATTTTGGTAGCAGAGGATCTCTCCTCAGATACAGATGTCAGCTTGTTTTTATTTCATATTAACTATTTTAAAACAAATCATTTTCTATAACATAAAATAACAACTTTAAGTAAGCTCGAAAGAAAAAAAATATTTAATTAAAATAATATTATAATTTTATTTTATTTATTAGGGTGGTTTAAGTAGAAATAAAAAGTATACTGATATTGAAAAAATAAAATTAAAATACATCAAAAATAAAATAAAAGAAAAAAAAACACAAATAAGTCTCCAACATATTATCGTACTCTTACATTTTTAAAATGATTAGTTTTCGATCAAATCCAATAAAGAAATTGTTATAATAATAAAATTATGAACGATACATATTGAACAACTAAAGTCATTGACAATTTCTTTCTAGTTAATTAATTAAAAAAAAAAATTTATTTAGACGTTTATCTAAAATCTATTCACTCACAAATCAACCGTCTCAATTTCAATTCTTTACTCTGTTGTTCAAAAAAAATTAAGTATGTTTGTTTATATTTCAACCTCATAATTATAATAGTAACTAATGTAACAAATTTTTTAATTCTAAATATTTTGAATAAGTACTTTTTTTAAATTTAAAAACAAGAATTGACTTGTGCCTTGGTTGGTTATATATATCACTTGAATCGGTCAAGGTAATAGGGAAACTCAAATTAAATGACAAGTTGGACTTAATCTATATATATTAATTACAGTAAGATTAGGAGAAAGATGAATAGTCTTAATTAATTGAAAATATTTAAATATTTTGAAAATTTGACGAATGTGTCCAAATAGTGGAAGAATATGAAACATTTAGCTGACATTAATTAATTAATTAATTAATTAATAGATAAACATATTTAATTGATTAATTAATGGATGAAAAAGAAAGCTGCTGCATCATCGCGGTCACCGGCGGAGGAATACGGAGGAGGAGGACCCACTTAATCATGAGTTGACATCTAAAATAAATAATTTATATAATAATACATTTTTGTATTTATATCATTTTTCAACTTATTTTCGTTTGAAATTAAGAGGTAACGTTCTTGGCTATAATAAAGTCACCTTTAGATTCGTAAACGTAAAAGACTAAAATATAATCCTGTTACCAATTATTATTTATCTAAACAAAATTATACTTTTTAAAAAAAATATTGTGATATTCTTTTATTTTAATGATGGAAAATTTTAATTAGGTCACAATCAATTAAATAAGAATTGGAACAAACATCAAACGAGCTCCTAGAGTCAATCAAATAAAATAAAATAAAAAACTTATATTATAGTCTATTCATTTGGACGAAAAGTATAAAAAAATCGTAAAAAAAATTACATTAAAAATATGATAATATTTTTAATTTTATTTTTAACCGTTTTAAGTTTATGGGCGGGTCAACCCACAATTCGATCCAAGTATTTATTAACTCTCACATATATATCCAAATTAACCATGCCTTTCAACCCGACAATCTAGACACTTTAAAAACTAAGCATCATTATAATTATAATTATAATTATATATTAGTTGGTTAACAAATTAACTTATTGTTAAAATGTCTCGCGTTTATCAAATTTGATATTGAATTAAAAATATAAAATTTGTTAGCCTAGTTGGTTAAAAAGTTGTAATTATTTTGTTAGGGTGTAAATTCGAAACATATCTATATCATTTTTTATTTTATTTTTAACCGTTTTATATTTATGGACAGGTCAACCTACAAATCCGATCAAAGTATCAATTTACTCTTATATATATATATTCAAATTAACCACAGCTCTCGACTTGACAATCCGAACACTTTGAAAATTAAACATCATTATATACACTAGTATGACTTCCGTGTGATGCAAACAAACAAATATATAAGCGAAATAATTAAAACAAAATTTAAAAAATTAAAATTTCTATAAATAAAATCGAATCACAATATATAATATATCAATGTCGACCGTTTAAAAAAAATTAATCAAATAAAATAAACATAGAATTTCACCTTAAATAAATTTTGCTATATAAAAAGTTAATACTATTTTTTTTATTTACAACTTTACATTATAAAAAGTTAATAATCATTTAAATTTTATTACATAATTTTACCACTATATTGTGTTTGACATTAATTTCATAATATCATAATTATTAAATACTATTTTTATAAAATATATATGTTTGAGAAATTTAAATAATGTGTATATATGTTATTCTTTATTTGTTCCATTTTTTTTAATATTGTATAAAGTCATATAATCTCACATTTATTATAAATTTTCTTTTATAAAAGTTTTGTTGAAATTGTTACGACTCAAATAAAATATTGTCAATATTTTTATTCAAAATTTTAGTTTTTCGTTTTATTGATTTAATTTCATTGTTCCATTTTTTCGTGAATTATTACATCATCTCAAATTAGAAAAAGTAATACTTGAACGAAATATATGTTTGTGTCTTTTCTACATAATTGTTTAGCTTATATTTTATCATCTCAAAAATTCCAAAAAAGTTTATTATTAATCAAAATAATATTTAAATTATATGTGACATGTCTATTAAAAAAAAATATTGAACCATCATTTTATTCATTTTTATGTTAACACCATAAAATTCTTGTTTCAAACTATATATACCCATGCATAAGTGTTATTATATATAATTGCTATTTTTTTTTATCAAAAATCCAACAATAACCTGAAAATCATTTTTTAGGTTACATTTTAATATTCTTATATTTATTTATTTGTTCTTTTATCTTTATAATCTCTTCTCATTTTAAATTATATATCATGTTTTTATATTATAGAAATATCATACATAATATATCACAAATATTATTAAAGGAGGCTTCAAAATCACCAAAAACATATCAATACTTATTATCGTAAATATTTTTTTATGTTTTGAAATAAGTGATAAAATGTATAACTATTAAATTTATTTTAATTTTTTGGTCCACAAAATTTGAATTCCCATTATTATTATATTTTATATTTACTTATATTATAAATAATATTATTTATTATTATTATATATTATTTATTATTATTTAATAATTAATGTAATTTTAATTAAAATTTAAAATTATAATTATAATATAAATTATTTATTTAATTTAAATATTATTAATATTTTTAATAAAATAAACTTAAAATAAAATTTATATATAAAATAAAATTGTATATTATTTATAATATAATTAAATATAAAAAATAATAATTAATAAAATTATCATTATAAAATAAATAAACATTTTATATTTTAATAATAATAGTAAAACTAAATCAAATATATTTTATATATTATATAATAATAAGTTATATATAAAAGTAAGTTGAAAATAAATTTTAACTTATAATATACATTATTTCAGAATGATAATAGATTTTAAATTCCTAATTTAAATATTTTATAGTTTAATTGAAATATAAGTTGAAAAATGTAATAGTGTATACAAAATTATTTATTATAAATGTTTATACAAAAATGATAAAACAAAAATGATTAAAATATTATTTTCAATCAAAATATTTGAATATTATTATTAATATTATAAATATATATATATATATATATATATTAAGTTAATAAATTATTTACAATTATATTAATAATAAAAAATAAAAATATTTGTATAGTTGTTATTAACTTAACAAATCACTTAATTTTTGGAATATGTGTTATATATAAATATTAACTTTATAAATAACACTTTTATTATTAATTAAAATTTTAATTTATAAATTAATTAGTGATGACTTAGTCTTTTAATTATTATAAGTTAAAAAACTATTTTTTATTTAATTATGAGAGAGAATTATAATAAAAAAACAATTCTCTATATTATTGATAATTATATATCTAATAAATGAATATAAAAATTTAATATAATAAAACTTATATATTAAGGTGGTAATTTACTTTCTTTTTTTTAAATAAATTATCTTTTCAATTATAAAATATAAATATTTTTATAAAAGTAAGTTAAAAATAAATTTTATCCTCTATCAACCAACCAACTAAGTAAATATAGATTTTTGTATTAAGTTATTTTATAAATTAATTAGTTATGTATTAACTATTATTTTATTATTGACATATTTATTTAGTATGAAATTTTATTTAAAATATTTCTTTTTTAGTATTATTTATAAACTTTATCTATAAAAATATATCAAATTAACTCAACTTAATATTTGATACATTCATGCAAAGAGTCTATCTAAATCTATCAAATATAATATGTTCATATTTATTTAAGTTCATGAACATTGGACAAATACTAATATTTTATATTTTATAAAAATAAGATTATGAATTTAATAATTTAAAGTCAACTAAATTTATAAAATTTTAAATTATAACTTGATAATGTATTTATAATTCTTGTATCATGTATGATTTATAAAAAAAACGTTAAAACTCCTAATATTTAATGCTTGAATTTAGAAATTTATTGTTAAATTTGTAAATATATATAAAATTTGTAACTATATATATCAATTTTAATATTATATATTATTTTAAGAAATTTATAGTTATACATGGATAAAATAAAATTATATTTTTAAATTTTAATATTAAATTAAAAAATTAAATATAGTACAATTTATTATTATTATAATAAATATATTAATCTAATCTACTATATAAATAAATAAATAAATAATATATATATATATATATATATATATATATATATATAATTTTATAAAGGTCATATATCAATTTTAACTTCATAATATACATGATTTTATAAATACAAATAATATATAAATTATAACTTTTTAATTTGCATGATATAAATTGAAACTTATATACAAAATTATAAAGGTTTAAACAAATTGATAAAGACATAAATAAGTAATAAAAAATTAAAAAATTAATCATGATAATTTTCAATAAATGTGTTATATATAAATATCACCTAGTAAATATAATATTTTAATAGGAACTAATTTTTTTAATTATTCATTAATCTTTTAATATAAACTAATTTTTGAAATTAATTATTAAATGAATTAGTCAACTTTATAATTAATTCATTTGAAGTTAAATAATATGTATATATAATGAATGAGGAGTGATAGAGGAGAGAATTTGAGAGAGGGAATAAGAGAGTGAATGACTTGACATAATTTTATATTGGTTGGAAAAAGGGTAAAGTAAGAGGAAAGAGAGAAGAGAGAAAACGCCACGTCATTCCTTCTTTTATTCCCTTACCAAATTCCCTCTCCCACTCATTTTTATATGAGTTATAGAGGAATGATTAGGTGAGGGAATTCGGTAGAGAATTTGGTGAGGGAATGACTTGGCATAATTTTATTCGCTTGAAAAAATCAAATAATTTCTCTCTTTTTTCTCTCTTTCCTCCCACTTTTATATTTTCCAACAATGAAGGTGATGCCAAGTCATTTTCTTACCGAATTCCCTCACCGAATTCAAATTGTGAGTTAAAAGTATTGAAAATGTGAATGAATAATTATTAATAAATTATTTCTTCACTTGTTTCATTTTTTTTTTAATATTGTATGAAGTCATATAATCTCATATTTATTATAAATTTTCTTTTATAAAAATTTTGTTGAGATTGTTACAACTAAAATAAAATATTGTCAATATTTTTATTTAAAATTTTACTTTTTCGTTTTATTGATTTAATTTCATTGTTCCATTTTTTGTCGTGAATTATTACAACATCTCAAATTAGCGAAAGTAATACTTGAACGAAATATATGTGTGTCTTTTCTGCATAATTATTTAACTTATATTTTATCATCTCAAAAATTCCAAAAAAGTTTATTATTAATCAAAATAATATTTAAAATATATGTGACATGTTTATTAAAAATCAATACTGAACCATCATTTTATTCATTTTTATTTTAACACCATAAAATTCTTGTTTCAAACTATATATACCCATGCATATGTTATTATATATAATTGTTATTTTATTTTATTAAACAATAACATTAATTATTATTTTTATTAAAAATAATAATAATTCAATTTTATAATATTTTGTGTAAAATATTTATAATAATATGATAAATTAAAATAACAAATATTTATACATTATTTAAAACATGTCAAAATATAGAGGTAAATAAAATTTTTATTATTTGAATATATATATATATATATATAATATTTATTATATTTTATTTATTAATATTCATATTATTCTTTAAAATGTAATTTTAAATATAATTTTATTATAAAATATCTTTATTTTATGTTATGAAAATTTAAAAGAAATAATGTTTAAATAAAAATTAATTAATTTTTAATTTAAAAAAAAACTTATTAAAAAATTAATATATTTTTTAAAATTAATATTAATCTTTTTTTTCACCAAAAATAAATTTTGACTTATTAATTGTAATGGTATGAAATAACTAAATTCAATCAGCTATTGATCTTCATTAATAATATTGTTACTTTTTTTTAACCATTTTATAGTGAATTTTTGTCATTGTTTAATATTAATCTTCTAATCTTTGGTACTTTACAATATCATTTTACTTATTAAATTTTTATTATACAAATCGGATGAAAAATAAATATTAATAATGATTAAATAAAAAATAATTAAATTTCTATTTAAAAAAAAACTAATATTCCTTCGTATTTAAAAATTAATTGATCATTTTTTTCACCCAAATTAAGTTTCAACCTACTCATTTTGTAATCTTACTTCAAATATTCTCCAATTAACCTTATTATTAATTTCGTTATCTTACTTTAAAACATATCTCATTACTAATTTTTGAGTTATTTAAAATAAATTTTACCAATTAAAATTTTATTATAAATATATTATCATGTTATGAAAAAAATAATATTAATATTAGAAAAATAGTTAACTTTTTTTATTTTAGAAAGAATTTGTAAAAAATTAATATTCATTGACTTTAAAAAATGATATTAATAATTTTTTACCCCTAAAATAAATTCAAGATTTACTAATCTTCAAACATCACTTCAAACATTTCTCAATTAATCTCATGTTACTCGCAATTAAGATCTTCTGCTACCGATTCCCGTGTTCCCATGTTGCGGACCAATCAAATTGCAGCATTATTATTATAATAATAAATCAATCTGGGTAGAAGACGGAGGGAGGGAGAATCCGGAATCCGGGTTTCATTCCGGGTTCAGACCAGACGCCGTTAACGACAGCGCCTTTTAACGCCAGGAAATAATATAATATTCATATGAAACCCGGATAAAATATCTTCGCTCAGGGCACCGTGTCAGAGGGAAGGGTGAGAAGCGAATGGAGCGAAGATTTCCACGCCCAGGAGCCCTGACCCTCATGTAAACCCTCCATACCCACCCATGAGAAAACCATTTCCTTTTCATGTAAATACACTTACACGTCTATGTAAAGACCAAAATGATAGAGATTTTATATTTACGTTTATTAAATATTAATTCAATGAATTGAAAATTACATGCAGCAACGAACAAATATTCGCTTCAATTAATTCATTCTTATTTTTTATTTTTTTATATTATTTTTTTTAACCAGGAGACGAATTAAAGCGAATAAATCTTCGCTTGAATTACTTTTAACCTGACCTGCATGTAAACCCCTCAACCCACCCATGAGAAGACCGCTTGCCTGCCATGTAAATACACTTACCCGTGTATGTAAAGACCAAAATTACAGGGATTTTATATTTCCGTTTATTAAATATTAATTCAATTTATTAAAAATAACATGAAGCAACCGAACAAATCTGCGCTTCAAGTACTTCACTATTTTTTTTAAATTATATATTTCCGTTTATTAAATATTAATTCAATTAATTAAAAATGACATGCAGTAATCGAACAAATATTCACTTTAATTACTTCACTCTAATTTTTTTTACGAGGAGACGATTGAAAGCGAATATTTCTTCGTTTCAATTATTTTTAACCTGACGTTCATGTAAAACCCCCTTTCCTCCCATGAGAAGACCGCTTGCATGTCATGTAAATACACTTACCCGTCTATGTAAAGACCAAAATTAACATGGATTTTATATTATCATTCTTTAAATATGAATTCAATTCAATCATTTTTTTTTATTAATTTTTTTGGCGGGGAGACGCTTAGGAGCGAAGACTTATTCGCTTCAATTATTTGATTTCCATATAGAATACCCCTTCGCCCAGATTCAATGGAATGAATAGATGCTTTGTGAGAGAATATTTGTTCGCCTAGACCATGTTCCATGTAAAATGGATTGAATAGTCGCTTTTTGAGAGAACACTTATTCGCCCCTGGATTGAATAGTCGCTTTTCGAGAGAAGACATGTTCGTCCAGGTTCCATGAATATATATACACACTAATATGATTATTTTATAATCATTTCCGCCCGATTCATCTCTCTCTCTTCCTGCCTCCTTTCACGGCGAATCGCAACCGACTCCCCGTCGACCAGACCAGAAGCAACATCTTCACGTCTCCACAATGGTACGTACTCCTAAATAGTAACTTTTCATATTTAGGATTATGAAACCACTATACCCTAGATTATGTTATGTGATGTCGTTGTCTCGTTAATCTTTATGAAACCCTACTCTCAAAATGTCACGTTGAATGAAAATCCATCTTATTTAGGAAAACTTACCTAGTGTTAGGGTTTAGGATATTATTTCCATGAAACCTTAGTAAATACTAACAAAGACCGTTTTTTTCATGCATGGCAGGCAACCGCTAATGCATCTGTCTAAAACTTTGGCAAAGACTGGATTTTATGCCCAAATCAATTAACAAGTGAAGAGATAGTACTATTCTTGACATATATTCCTTTTTTTTCCATATTGTTTAAGTTTTCATCCTGTTTATCTGAAATATTTATGATTGTTCTTAAACAGCACTTGATGCAACAATATGCTAACACATGTGGTGCCACGGTGACAATGATGTGGCGAGACGATGTGACCCACGTCATAGCATCCACCGATGCTAATGGTGGATGCGGTCGCACTATCAAAGTATTGAAGGCAATATTGAACGGGAGTTGGGTCCTTACCATTGATTGTGAGACTCTCTTATTCTTAACTCTTAACTGTTAACACAATATTCATTTTCACATCTATGAAACTAAAAACACAAATTGCTTTTGTACAGGGATAAAATCATCAATCAGATCTAAATGTTACGTCAACGAGGAACCGTACGAGGTGCAGCGAGATAATCACAGGACTGTTGGCGGTCCAAGAGCTGGAAGAATGCGGTATTTGAACAATGTAAGTTTTATTGATTCCTACTCCTCCTCCATATGATATTCAATTCTCCATGATAACTAAAAATGTTTCGTATTTTCTTTCAGCTGCCGAAACTGTTCGACAGTTACACCTTTATATTTGCAGGGGAATTCATCCCGGCTTACAAACATGATCTGATGGGGTTTGTAATTTCTGGAGGAGGTACTACTAAAGAAATGGAGAATCCATTTGTTGAGCCCGAGAACGTCAAAACTATAGTTGTATACGACAAGTGTCGGCACGATGTTAATGAACTTGTTTGGGTATTTGAGGCAGTGAATCCTTTGACGACATATTTGGATGTATTTGGTGTTCCTCACACAAGCTTGCTTGAATCCATTGCTGCTTGTGATTTGTAGCCTTTGTTGTTGTAATAGACATGTGTTGGTTTTGTTACTGAATATTTGAATATTTGGCATTCTTGAATTTGTTAATGTTATTTTTTATTTTAGATTTCTCTTTTTGTTCTTAGAATTGTATTTTTTTAAACAACAGCATTATATTAAACGAAATCTTGAAACATGAAATAATGTATAACTTAATTTTTTATTCATTTATTAATACATAGCAATCTATGTCACTTAAGCGCCCCTAATGTGATAAATATAATTATATATGTTTTAGAACAATTGTCAAAATAATATTTTTAAAACAATTGTCAAAATAAGATTGTGAAGCAATCTTCGCTTTCTGATTGATTGATTAATATTAATTCATAATAATTTTATTCATTTAATTATTAAACTGAAATATTTTTTTTTATCAAGTCACCTCACCGCCACCTAACACCCCACCTTTTCATTAAATGCTGCATGGCAGCAAGCCATGCTGCTAAGCTAGACAAAGTTTGTACTGTTTTCTCTCTCACCTGTACGAGAAGCATTGGACCATTTCTTCGCCGGAGTGATACTCCATTGTCTACCATCGACCTCTCCTTCGCCGGAGAGTTCATTATAATATCAACCCATCTTCCTAAATTAAAATGGTATGTTTTTGAATGTCATCTACCTTCTATACTTTTCGTCACAATGTTTTTTTATGTTTTTTGAATACTGGACATGAAATGTTGTGTTCTTGTTGATTATCAGGAAGGAATACACATGAGCGAGAATGATATGAACGAGAATGATATTAATGATTTAAGGTATATTGCTTAACTTATCTAATATTTTTGGTTCATATGTAAGCGAAGAGATCTGCGCTTATAGGATTTTTTATAATAGCTTATAAAGTGAATGAATCTTCGCCTAATATTACAATGTGATTAATGTTGAAGTGAAGCGCTCTTCGCTTATATTGCCTTCATTTTACAATCATCTACAAGTTTTGGTTAGTTGTAGATTTATTTTCCACGTGTTCTCAAATTGAACAGCGAATCTGCTAGTTGTCGTCGACAATTGAATTTCGATGGAAACGGCCAACCATTGGAGGACATCGAAGCCAACTTAATTCCACATTTAGGTAGGGAATTTGAGAGTGAAGAAGAAGGCTACGTATTCTACTTAGCCTACGCTAAACTAATAGGATTTGGTATAAGGCGTAGTTCAAAACATGTTGACAACGATGGTAAAATACTGGACAGAGTTTTTTGTTGTAGTGCACAGGGCGAACGGGTAAAAGACAAACGTGATGTCTATGTCAGACGTAGACGTTCTTTGACGAGGTTCGGTTGTGAAGCGAAATTGAGGATAAAGAGGGCAGATAATGGAAAGTTCCAAGTGGTAAATTTTATTAGTGAGCATTGTCATCCTCTTGCAAGTCCAAAGAAAACTCACCTGTATAGATGCCATAGGAATATTTCTGCAGTTGCAGGCTTACATATCGAGATGGCCACTAACGTGGGAATTCCTTTTAAGGCATCACATGCTCTAATGTCTAAACAAATCGGTGGAAGAGAGAATCTAGGTTTTCTTCCTGAGGATTACAAAAATTACATGCGAACGAAAAGAACCAGAGACTGTAATTTTGGGGAAACAGGGGGGTGTATTAGAGTATTTGTAGAAAAAACAATCAAATGATCCTGGTTTTTATAATGCTTTTCAACTTGATGCGGACGATTCGATAACGAATATTTTTTGGTGTGATTCCAACATGCGTTCTGATTATTCATACTTCGGAGACGTTGTCAGTTTTGACACCACCTACAAGAAGAATAAGGAAGGTCGTCCAATTGCGCTTTTTGTAGGTGTGAATCATCACAAACAATCAATTATATTTGGTGCAGCTCTATTATACGATGAAACTACAATGACTTTTGAATGGTTGTTTGATACTTTCACCAATGCTATGCGTGGGAAAAAACCAAAAACCATTCTTACAAATCAAGACGAGGCCATGGCTAATGCCTTGTCGTCTACATGGCCCGAAACAAATCATCGTCTATGTATTTGGCACATATTTAAAAATGCAGCCATACATCTTAGCTCCGTGTTCCATAATTTCAGAGAATTTTCGAAAGATTTTTCTTCGTGTATATATGATTTTGAAGAAGAGATAGAGTTTGTTGAAGCTTGGAATCAAATGTTGACAAACTACGGGCTTGAAAACAACGACTGGTTGAAACGTATGTTTTGCATTAGGCGAAAGTGGGCATTAGTCTATGGACGACAAATGTTTTGTGCTGATATGACGACAACACAGAGAAGTGAGAGTATGAACAGTTTGTTGAAAAGGTACTCCTCCTACAAACACAAGTTTTTAGAATTTTTCAAACACTTTGAAAGACTAATCGATGAAAGAAGATATGATGTGTTGAAAGCTGATTTTAAATCAATTACCAGCCAACCAAGTCTGAACTATCCAGTTTTGATCTTAAAGGATGCCTGCAAAGTTTACACCCAGAGGTATTTAAGTTCTTTGAACAACAATGGTTTATGTCGCATGATTGTGGTGTAGAAATGTTAGAGGATGTCGACACACACAAAAAATATAAGGTAACACCCCACACTAGGAGATGCTCTCATACAGTTACAGTTCATAAGAATGATGATAAGAATATCGAGTGTAGCTGCTATAAATTTGAATTTGGAGGGATTTTGTGTGCTCACATCCTAAAGATTTTCACTACAATTGACGTGTTGAAGATTCCTCATGCGTTGATATTGAAGAGGTGGACAAGAACAGCCAAAGATGGATTATTTGGAACTGATCCAATCGTGGACAATAGTAATGTTGATCCGAGTGAGCTTCATAACATAAGATACAGAGATTTGTGTGGCTTGTCCATGCATTTATTTACCAAGGCAGTCGAAAGAGATGACACGTATAGGCATGTCAAAGAAATTATGCTTAGCCAGTGTACGTTTGTGGATAAAAAATTACAGGAGAGTATAAATATGCAAACTCCACCAACCGGTGTATCATGTTCTGCCGAGGGTGCCCATGTTCAAGCGAAAGGAATCAAAACTAAGAAGCCAACAAAGTCTGGTAAGATAAGGAAAGGTGGACTAGAGAAGAAATCAAGAAAAAAAAATCAACAAGAATAACTAGCGAATCACAGATTCCGGTATGAATTTGCTGACTTAACTTCTTTACTAATAATTGGGTTATTAATATTCATTTATTAACATACTTTTAAATAAATTGATATACCTTTCCAGCCATCAAATGCAATGCCAACAACCACTCCTCAGTTCTCAACTCCTCAACAATGGGACGAAAGTTTCAGCATGGACGCCAATACTCCGTTCACTGTTCTTTTGTCATCTCAACTATCGAATTCTAGTTTCATGTGAAATCTGATATGTATTTGTATGTATATTTGATTTGAAACCATGAAGAAGGTAGAATGTAATACCAAATGAATGACAACACTAGTTTATTTCTAAAAATAAGAACACCTAAATCAAGCGAATATTTATTCGCCCCCGGTCGACTCCTATTAATTATCATTTTTATTAAAATTACTTTAATATTTCAAAACCTAAAACTGAAACGAATATTAATTCGCTTCAATGAAAACAAGTATTTGGGGCGAATATTTATTCTCTTCATATTTCTTTCATGAATTTGATAATTTTGTAGAATTTGGTATTTACATGTTAGGGTAAGTGTAATGACATGACAAGTAATTCGGCTTCTCATGGGTGGGGTGGGGGTTTTACACAAACAATTATTTTAGGCAAATATTTAGTCGTTTCACTAAAAACTATTATTTGAGACGAATATTTATGCGCTTCATATTTCTTTCATGTAATGATATTTGTGTAGATCTTGATATTTACATGTTAGGGTAAGTGTAATGACATGACAAGTAATCCGACTTCTCATGGGTGGGATGGGGGTTTTACATCAAAGTCAAATTTAAAATAACTTGAAGCGAAGAATTCTTCGCTCGAATTCAGTTACTCTAAATTAAAAGTTTTCATAACATAATGTCAAACTAAATACTAGTATTTGAAGCGAAAAATTATTCGCTCTAACTCGACTCCTCACATATAAATTTTATCATAATTTATTAAATAAACAAGAATTGTTTGAAGCGAATATTTGTGCGCTTCATGCTTCTTTCAATTAATTTATTCATTTAATACATAAATGAACAAGTATGATGGTAAATCAAATTTCATTAAAAACAATCTGTATATATACATCTTCATTATTGTCAAAATGTGAATTGTAATGTTTTGAAAATTTAAATTACACAACATATTCATTATTGTACAAATGTGAATTAAAATTATATGAATCGTTTAATTACTCAATCTGTATGCATCTTCATTATTGTACTAATGTCAACTAAAATTATTTGTAAACTTTAAGCACACAATCTGTATACATTGCCAAATTCATTGACTAATCCATTTACTGCAGGATTTGTAGACCTTGATCCTGGATTTGTTGAGCTCCGAGCCAATGACACGCCAACAATATTCCATCCTCAAGGTCTTTATTTGGTCCCGTACATTTTTTTTAACGCCGAAGCCACTTTTCCAACCCTTCACCTGACCTTCATACGTCTCCATGTGTCTCTACAAAAAATGCCGCAGTCAGTGTAATTCCGAGAATCCTACCATGACAATTTCAAACATATCTTTTCCAAACTGCCATATTTTGCAGCAAGAACGGGGTCTACAGCGTTCATATATTGTTGAATGTAGTCATCCTGATACATCATTACAAACAACATGATGTAATGTAATTTAGTGCTACTAGAATTCAATGATTGAACATGTTGAAAATCAAATTTTAGTGTCATACCAAGATTTGTGCATTCTTATATCTTCTTTCGAAGGGCGCTTGCATAAGTGACTCTCTGTTGTCAATTACTTGAAATTGCCTTTGTATGAAGTTATAGCAAACCAAGTAGAAATGTCTGTCATCAATGATTGGGAAAAACAGCTGTGGATAGAATTAAAACAAATTAGATTTCAACTGAGTTGTACATGCTATTATAAGATATCATAGCGAGAGATGTACTTACGAGGTCCACATCCAAGAGGTCCCTTTTCGAAATGTCAAAAGCCCGACCTTCACGACAAAACCTTTCATTGAATTGGTCTAGTGTAGTTATCCCACCTTCACGAAAAATCTGTTTACAGCATAGTCTTTAGTCTCACACGAATAACATAATTGATAAACAACAGTGCTAGTACAACTTACGGTGAGCGCGGTTGTGAAAAAAATCTTATTGTAACGACGTTTTACATTTCTCCTACAAAGGTCGTTCAACATGTACGACCAAATGTCAATAATCATATTGTCTACCCAGGTTTTATCAGCCATTGTAAGCATGTCCCCGCGCGTCACGTATAGACTTAGTCTATCCCCAAAAAATAACATTTCACTGCATAAAATAATAAACATGTTTCAGAATGGGGTACAAATTATATTTTTTATGAATAAGTAAGTATGTCCAGGAAACATTACCTTTGATCAAGTCCCGTAGCAAATATGAAACCCACAAAAATCTTCTGAATGTTTGTAATTTGTTTGACATCCCTAAACATTTTATTGAAATATGGGGTTTTCAAAACTGGAGGCAATTCCAATGCTTTAAACCATTCTTTCAATTGCATTTGTGGACGAGAAGAGGTAGTTTGAAGTGGCGGTGGTAGACTGGAGATGCATTCTTCCGGTTCAATTTTTACTATCGCCAAAGAAGGGGAGTTGTTGTTGGTTTCGGTGTTGATGACATCGGTTAACCAATCCGTTTTCAAATTTCGGAGGACTTTTCTGCAGACATTTAAGGCCTTTGATAGTCCAGCCTCTTCTATTTTTTGGATAATTTGGGTAGGAGGCAAGGCTGGGGTTGTTGGAGTGCTGGTGTTTGTGTTGGTTTCTGTTTTGTGAGGAATGGTGTTGGCTATGGGTTTGGCGGTTGGAGTGCTGGTGTTTGTGTTGGTTTCTGTTTTGGGAGGAATGGGGTTGGCTATGGATTGGTCGGTTGGATTGGTTGTGGCTTTGGTGTTGGTTTCTGTTTTGGGAGGAATGGGGTTGACTTTGGCTTGTGCCATTGGAGGGGTTGGGGTTTTGTTTAGAGGAATGGGGTTGTCTTTGGCTTGTGCCATTGGAGGGGTTGGGGTTTTGTATAGAGGAATGGGGTTGGCTTTGGCTTGTGCCATTGGAGGGGTTGGGGTTATGTGTAGAGGAATGTGGTTGGCTTTGGCTTGTGCCATTGGAGGGGTTGGGGTTGTGGTTTTGGTTTCTGTTTTGAGTGGAATGAGGTTCTTGTGGGATTGGGTCGTTGGAGTGAGGGTGGTTTGTGTGTTGTCTTGGGTGTTTAGAGGAAGGGTGTTGGCTTTGGCTTGGTGGTTTGGTTTGGTGTTTTTTTCGCTGTTGGGAGAAAGGGTGCTCTTGTTGTCTTGGGCTGTTGGAGTGGTGTTGGCTTTGGTGTTTTTTTCGGTGTTGGGAGGAAGGGTGCTCTTGTTGGCTTGGGCTGTTGGAGTGGTGTTGGCTTTGGGGTTGGCTTCGGTGTTGGGAGGAAGGGTGCTCTTGTTGGCTGGGGCTGTTGGAGTGGTGTTGGCTTTGGGGTTGGTTTCGGTGTTGGGAGGAAGGGTGCTCTTGTTGGCTGGGGCTGTTGGAGTGGTGTTGGCTTTGGGGTTGGTTTCGGTGTTGGGGTTATGGTTTTCTTGTTGGCTGGGGCTGTTGGAGTGGTGTTGGCATGGGTGTTGGGAGGGTGGGTGTTGGCTTTCGCTTGGGTGGTGGTTTCTGTGTTGGGGTTAATACCACTTCCTCTTGGCTGCTGATGTTTTGTTTTGTCCAAGCTCCGTTGTAAGCCTTCCCTCAGGATTGAATGAGAGTTTAGTACAGTGGCCAATGGATCAAATGCAGACTGTACAAGTTCCATGGCGTTTATCTGGTGCATCTCATTTAGATATTTAGTCCCTTGTGCCAATTCGTCTGCAGCGGCCACAACCTTCCTCAAACATGATGCCAGATTTTGTGGAATTGGAGCCTGCTCAGTAAGATTGTCATCCCCAGATTGTGGTGGTGTTGGCTCCACATTTTGTTGAATCGATGGTTGCTCATTCGGAATGGCTATGCGAGCAACTACCCTACCATGTCCAAACCCCCCCTGTGCAGCCTCATACTCAACCCTTTCGTACATCTTCTTCTCGTCCCAGCATCCCAAGATAGGAAAATTCCTTGAGATCTAACAGTTTACCTTGAACTCAACCACACGGTCCAAATATCACAACTGATACATTAGCATAAACAAATATATGTTACGTTAAAATAAATGAAAAATTATGAAGGTACAACCTACAACAAATAGATTTCTACACTCACCAAAAGAAACGTTAATGGTCCATGGAAGTAAAATGTCTTTTTTTCTTTCCACTTATAAACACTGTCGACTAGTCCGTCTAACGTAAACTTGCACCAGTTGTAGTCTTTGATTTTAGATACATCCTGGAGGGATTTCAGTACTTTGAATCTGTACATAAAAAAGGAGTGACTCAAACCAGTTAAAATGACATTGAAGTTCTAAATGAAATTACACAATTACTGCTAGGTTCTTTGGGTATACCTGCACTGTGGATTTTAGGATGTCTACAAAAAACTGGATACAACAAACACCACGAAGTCCATCTTGAAGTTACTGTCTCCGACTGTATTCTGTAGAATTTTGTCAGGCATTTGGTAGGTCGAAGGACCTCCACTGTTCTCGAATCCCCATCTCCTTCTCCACGCCGTGATATGGTCCTTGTACACCTTGTCATCCGTGTGATTTCCTAAACACTCTGCCACTTCTAATTCCCCTCTGGGTATGTTCAACACACATTGAACATCCTCTTCATCAATCTGCATCTCCTCTCCACTGTGTAGGACGATGCTCCTCCTTCTGGGATTGAAGAGACTCACAATGCTCCGTGAGAATTGAAGTGGGCATTTTGATATATGCCAAGTGAAAGAAGGGAACCAAATCCTATGTCCCTCACAGCCTGCTTTTGTTCTTCGGATAACCTGTTAATCAGGTAATGAAGGCCCGATGGAGAGGTTCTGCTCTTGAAATCAACATCAGGGTCACGAGTCCTTCTTCTTTTCTTCTTAAACTGGTTCTCATTAAGTGCTTCATTAGCAGCGTTGGCCAGAATATCCAGTGGTGTCGTGGGCGTGCCTGATGCCTCGGGTTTTCTTTTCCTTTGTTGAACACTACATTAACATTAGCAAATTCGATGACCTACATAATCCAAAAAGTGGCAATTTTGTACATTTTTTAACATTAGCGTAATTACCTTATTGTGTTAACTTCCGTCGTCGATTCAGTATATGGAACTATTTGCATATCGGAATCCTGATTCTGAGATGATAGAGTCACATTTAGATTCAAACGAACTCAATTAAGCAAACGAAAAAGACCCACGCATGCAACCGTAAACACTTCTTACCATTTTTGCAGCAGCAGAAGATACTAACCGGAAGAGAAATGGGTTCGTAGTCGAAAGAACGGAGACGACAGCGCTAGGTCAATTAGTAGAATAACCTGGGGGTATGACGGCCGGAGTCGGGCTTGAGATATTATATTTTCTAAATTGCTCTATTAGTGTGAATGTATTTTCATGAGGCCGTATCGGTTTTTACAAACATGAATAAGGAGTTTTTCATGAACTTCATATGAGTCGAAGCATTATTCGCTCATGAAATGTGACATGTAATTCTGCATTACGGAAATAAAACATACTAGAAAAGGCGAAGATGTATTCGTGTAGAATGCCGGATTGTACGAATATATCTTCGCTCAGGAATTCTGTTACATGATTTAACATTATGAAAAAAAGAAATTCCAAAAGGTGAGCAACTATTCGCTTCTAAATGCGGAAAAGCGAAGAATTCTTCGATCAGCAAATCTAACGTATCGTATACAATCTGAATGATTGACATTTGATTGGATGATAGCAGTGGAAATGATTTGCAGTATACGGGTTTCACATAGCCTGAGACTATGTGACAGGTGAATTGATATGACAAAAAGGTTTTGGGGCTTCATTTTATTTATTTAATTGAATATAATTTAAATGTTAATTATATTTAATATATTTTTCTTCATATATAAATAATAATATATTTATTTTAATTTTACACTTATGTAATAAATATAATTTTATTAATATAGAAATAATTTATTATTTAACATAATGTTAATTAAAATATTGAAATATTTTTTTTTATTATTAGAAGATTGAGCGTGTATTTGGAGAAATTTTGGGTTTTTATACAAAAACACACCAACATCAAACAGCACCTAATTGTTGTTTTTACTTTTTCATTAACATTATATAAATTATGAATGATGTTTCCTGTCAAAAAGACTGCAGACTGGTCCGATTTGATACAATTAAATTTCATATATGATGATTACTTTATGATATGATATACTGTAAAAAAACATTTCATTAATAAATTAAAAATACGAATGAAGTTTAATTAAAAAACAAATTTAGTTTAAAGTGATTTGAGCGATATTTTATTCGCTGCATGTCTTTTCCAATAAATTTCATTAATAAATCGAAAATAACTTTCATGCTAATTTTAGTCTTCACATACATGTGTCAGTGTACTTACAATAGAGTTAACGGTGTTCTCATGGAAGGGTAGGGTGTTTTACATCAACGTCAGGTTAGGAATAATTGAAGCGAAGATTTATTCGCTTTAAACATGCTCCTCAGAAATTAAAATTTTCAATAAAAATTAATGAAAAAATTAAGTAATTTGAGCGAATATTTGTTCGCTGCATGTCATTTTTAATAAATTACTTTAATATTTAATAAACGGAAATATAAAATCCATATAATTTTGGTCTTCACATACACGGGTAAGTGTATTTCCATGACAGAAAAGCGGGCTTCTAATGGTTGTGTTGGGGGTGTACATGTAGGACAGGTGAAAAATGAATGAAGCGAAGAAATCTTTGCTTCTGAACGACTCCCCGTAAATAATAATGTTTGAAAAAATTAAAACATAAACATGAAGTTATTTTAGCGAAGATCTCTTCGCTGTTCGAATTAATTTATTTAGCAGATACACGGAACTTCAAAATTCATGTTCATTTTAGTAATTTGTGGGTTATTAAAATGTTTTGACGCTTCAATTGAATGTTTTCAATAAAATATATTTTAATTTTTATTTATATTCAATATAATTTTCTTCATGTAGCAATAATGTTATATTTAATATAATTTTATAATTATTTATTAAAATAATTTTATTAATATAGAAATAATTTATTATTTAATATAATGTTAATTAAAATATTGAATTATTTGTTTTATTTGATAAAATTATTTCTAAACCCATACAAAAAAAAACTCTGTTATTGTTATTACTTTTTCGATAATGAAATTACTTTTTCATGATGTGACCAAAGGACTGCAAACTGTTCCGATTTAATATTTGATCACGGGAAAATTACTTTTTCTGAATCCATAGATATGAAATTTATTAAGAAAACAAATTTTCTGTTTGCTATAAATGTAGGGATTACATAAACAATCTTCGTCGGCAACATGAAATATTTCGTGAGCATTGTTGTTGAGAGTGTGTGTTTGTTTCAGATATTTTGTTGGATGTATCCTTTGGGAGATTATATATGATGGAAAACTTCTACAATGAAGATCAACTGGTGGAAAACATCTTCAGTTACTACGAATTCTTCATACCTCAAGTAGAAACTACCGATCAAATGAAGATCATTCGTGTCCACCGCTAGTGGGAAGAGCCAACTGTAGGAGATTCTCTGGGATGGAAAACATCTAAAGAGATATATCAACAGGTGTATGACCACATTTATGCGTGAGAGATCCGCTGTGGTCGCTTCAATGGAGATGCATTGAAGCTGGAGATGCAGATGAATATTGTTAAAATGTACAAATGTTTATGAAACGTAGAAATGTTTATGAAACTTGTAATGAAATTTTGTTCATCGAATTATAATAAATATTTGTTATTTATATTTTCATGCAGATTTCATTAAACATTTATAAAATAACGAATTTATTATAAATAATAAAGTATTATAATATCTACTCTTCTGGCTAAGTATACGTTTCCCATAAGTGAAATCATTGCCATAATTGTAATCTGAAGTGACATGTAATGTAAAATGTTTTGGCGCTTCTTCAATCATTTAACCCTGGATGGGATTTAATATACAAGCGAATCCATATTCGTTCAATGTTGTCGTTTTCAAATATCACTATCAAGCGAATTGTATTTCGTTTCGTAACACTGGTGGGTTTAATAAAGAAACTAACAAGCAAATGAATCTTCGTTCATAAAATCATTAGAGTTTTACATGAAAGTGTCACAAATACAATATTACTTAACTAAAAAGAGAAGGCGACTTCATCTTCGTTTTCAATCACCTGGTTAAAAGTTATACACTAACAAACAAACGAAGAAATGTCCGTTCGATTTACTGATTAGATACTGTGTTATGAAGCGAACAACCAATCGATGGATCAATGTACGGGGTTTACATGAACACATCAGTTGTTTTAAATTATACTTTGAATTGATAATGACATCCAAATTGCAATCAAACAATCAAACATAACGACAATGATTCGATTTATATAACTCCAGAATACACTAACTACATAATGTAAAATATAACTTCAGAATATAATCAAACATAACTTCAGAATATAATTACTACACAAAAACATTTCATAATCCATTTACATAAGTACTACACAGATTAACCAACAAAATAGCGGTTCAAAAATACAAATGAAGCTCTAGTCTGTTCATCAAAGGATGACTCGTCAATCGGTCATGTCATCGACACGATCTCATGTTTGATGAAGGGTGGAATGTATAGCTGAATGGCTTCGTTCACAGCATTGATCCATCGATTGGGGATTGAAACCGTAAAAGAATTTTCTATTATTGATGCGTACTCTAGGTAAAGATGGTGAGGAGTAAGCATCAAGTCCTCCGGAGGATGGAGTCCATTCGAAGGTAAGGGATTCCGTAGGCCAAATTGTCTGTATATGACAGTTGTGCAGTAGGAGGTAGTTCCCTAAAGGCCCAACACAATGATGAATGGAGAACCCCTCATCTCGTACATCATTACACTAAAGAGATACCACAGAACAATGAACCGAATTGGGTGAATATCCGAAATAGAATTCTCAGGCACGGTTCCAGCGACCCTTTGCACTTGCAGATTGGCAAAGGAAGGGTAGGGAATTGAAGGACGGGGCAACCAATGCAACTTGTCTAACAACCAGAGGTAGAGAACCAAAGGTGATCCACGGCGGGAATAGTTATTTTCCTCTAGAACAAATTCGTTAAGACCAAGTAATGTCTCAGCAAGTACAAGGCTAGCCAGGTTTGGGGCGTTTCCCATCAGTGCAGGAACTACCTCCAGGATCCTATCCGAAGGCCGTCGTCCTGCAGCCAGACATAAAAAAAATGAGCCAGAACCACAAGCATGATCAGTTTGCTTTGTGTGTGGTTGATGGTCCTCTCAGCTCCCTGGACACGCCAAATGTACTCGTCTATGTTTGTCATATTGAGAAATCCATGTTGGAGGGTAAACAAAACAGCATCAAACATTGTACCTCCATAGAAGCTGTGGAAAATTTCGAGGGCTCTATGAGGATCATGATTGACAGGCAAAATCATGAGTGCAAGACTACCACACCTAAGGATTGAAGCAAAGTCCTCTATCGTCGGGCATATGCGCATTTCCCCAATAACAAAAGAACGAGAGTCCGTATTCCATCTGCTTTGCATGTGGGCCATCAGTCCGTCGTGAACGTTTATTCGTAAAAGAGGTAGAATCTCATCTACATGATAGACACTAAAAGGGATAGGGTCATCGTTGATCAGACTTAAGTATCGCTCCAGCTGTTGCTGCGATAAAACCAGCATGTCTGGGTCCATCTCTACATCCATCTTATGAGTTTTACACTAAATGACTGAAGAGAACGAATCTAGTGTAGACACCGGTAGAGAGAGATTTGGGAAGGAAATAGTCAAAACAGAGAGAGAGGTGAGAGTGAGAGTGGAGTGTGAGAGTGAGAGTGAGGGTGTGAGAGTGATGATGTTTATCAATAGTAGTTGAAGTAATAAATGATTTTTCATTCTTGAATTCACATCATTACATAACTCCGGTAGGGGCATTACATGTTGTGAAAATATCTTCGTTTAGTAATTTGAGTTCATATAGTTACGAATATATCTTCGTCTCTGATTTTAAAAATATGGATTGTACCAAAAAAAACATAAGAAGATATCTTCGTTTAGGAATTTTAAAATATATAGTTAAGAAGATATCTTCGTCTCTGATTTTAAAAATATGGATTGTACCAAAAAAAAACATAAGAAGATATCTTCGATTAGGAATTTGAAAATATATAGTTAAGAAGATATCTTCGTTTAGGAATTTGAAAACATATAGTGAAGAAGATATCTTCGTTTACGAATTTGCAAACATATAGTGAAGAAGATATCTTCGTCTCTGATTTTCAAAAAATGGCTTGTACCAAAAAAAACATAAGAAGATCTGTTCGTTTAGGAATTTAAAAATATTTAGTTAAGAAGACTTATAGTTGAAAACATAGAGTTACGAAAATAACCTCGTTTATGATTTTAAAAATATGGGTACAAGAAGAAATATCAAAAATCAATACATTATAAGTTATAATTCCATATCAAACATCAAAACATTAAACATATGTCAATTGAACTGTGTAAACATAAGAGTTACTGTACAAGTATAATTCCGTATAACACATACAAATCTCTAAAATCTTGATCTAATGACATTCTTTAACTTAAACCTATTGATATTGTGCTCAAACATAAGAATTGCGTATAAATATTTGATCCTCAATGTACTCAAAGCTTCCCGGGCCTTCAAAAGAACAAGAGAAAGTATAAGAACATCTAAAATTGTTAAATGTCATAGACTAACATATGGTATAACACTTACATTATTTTCGTTGATGTCAATAGCCCAACCCTTCAACGCTCCTCTATATGTTTCCATATGTCTCATTAAATATACACCACAGTCTGTCTTGTTTGTTTGGTCTTGCCAGACCAGCTTGGGGGCCGTTATCCTATATTTTTTAACCTTTGAAGAAATTCTTTCTAGGCCTTGGCTTTCCAAGAAAGTCACAAAACTATCGACTTGTTTCCTCAAAGTGACATACTTTTCCATAATTTTCATTTTATGCGGACGACCGAAGTTGTCTAATACATTGATTTTGGAGTCTTTAATATTCACACATACAAGAAAGAAATGTCTGGAAAAGACGACATGTAGGAATATCTGTAAAAAGAACACAAACATTTATTATTTATTGCATACTCGTTACTTGGAATTGAGGGATATGTACATACCAGGTCAGCGAAGATGAGGTCTTCTTTTGTGACATGGTAGTTTCTCATGTCTTCTTCAAGGGATTGACAAAATAAGGTGGAATCATGCTGAAGACTAACCTGCAAAATAAGGGTAGAGTATCAAAGTCATGAACATTGAAGGATACATATCACAAAACAAGAGAAGCACTTACATGTGATATTGATGAAAAACAAATTATCCGTGGTTCATGCCTTGGCAACCTACGGCATTTGTAGTGCACAATTATGGACCAAGCGTCCACCACTTCGCTCGCAATTTCTGCACCCAGTTTCATTGTTCGAAATAGATGACGGGTGATATTACCCGGTGGACCTTCGTACAGAACGTCACTGCAAAATAGATTCATTTAGAAGAACATAACTAACTAATTTCATATTTCAAATTTGTAAAAGCATGCGAAGTAACTTACAATTCAGGCAGGTCTTCATCAAACACAAAATCGGCTAATCTCTTTTCCTTGTTGGTTATTTTGTGGTCCAACATATCCGCAACCTCTTTCATGTAAGGGGATCGAAGGTGCACATGAATTTTTGTGATCTTCCGCTTAGGATAGTCTCTAATGTTGATGTGTCCCCCCATCATCTTCATCTTCATCTTCAGTAGATTCAACGGCTTTAAAAGCCTCAACCTGTTCCTTCCCTTCACCATGATCATTTGGTTCAACAGTGGGTGACCGAGCTTTGGGTTCCTCAACCTGTTCCTTCCCTTCACCCTGATCATCGTCTTTAACAGTGGGTGACTGAACTTTGTGTACCTCAGTCGGTTCCTTCCCTTCACTCTGATGATCAGTTGGTTCAACAGTGGGTGAGTCAGCTTTGTTGGGAAAAACTGCATCCTCAGGTTCGTCCTGTTGAAAAGGGGGTGACTAAGCTTGAATGTGCAGAAATGAAGCCTCAACATCTTCATGTTCAACAATGAGTGATTGATCTTCAATGTCCTGACCTACATCCTCAAGATCTTACGGTTGAACAGGGAGTGACTGAGCTTCATTGTGCAGAACTGCATCATCGAGATCATTCGGTTCAACGTGATCTGAGCGATTTTCTTGATTTTGCATAACTGCATCCTCAAAATCATTCAATTCAACCCGTGCTGATGGATTGTCTGCATTGTCCTCCACTGCATTCTCATAGGGGTATTCAACCGGGGGACTATTGATTTTCAAGCCCACACACTCTAAAGTGTCCCCAAGTGCCTCACTTGGAGGATCTTCCACACCTACACGAACCTCAACATCATTCACCACCTTCAAGTGTTTCATGAACCCTTCAGACTCTCTTAGGTTCAGGAAACCGGCCTCAAAAAAAGTCTTCGGATCGATGTTGCGTTTCTCCAACTCCCCTGATAGGTAATTAAATTGTTGGGCTGTATCTTTAAAAGTTTGCAGGATTTTGGATGTCAAAATCTGTAGATTATGAAAAACAGATTTCATTAGTCTTGAAAACAGGAAAATATAGACAAATGTGAGTCAATTTCTTTTTTCCACATACCTCATTATCGTCTTCTTTTACTTCAACCGAGTCAACTGGATTCTCAGGTTGTTTAGCTGCTAGGCGCGCCCTTGCCCGGCCCAGCCCAAAACCACCGGCACGAACTTCTAAGTTGGTAAACTCTAACACGGTGACGTCATCCCAACAAGAGATTATTGGAAATTTTCTTTCGTAAGGCAGACGTTCACCTTCCACAAAAACACCATCTAGGTAGCAAATCTGGAGTAAAGGAATGGAAAACATGTTAGTAAATATTTGATATATAGAAATCATATACAAGAGAGGAATTACTTACCAATAAAAGGGTTATAGGTCCATCAAAATATGGATTTTTATCTTTACTTGCTTTTTCTTTCCAACTTCTTACACTTTCAACCAATCGTTGTAGTGTGAAGTGGCACCAGTTCAGCTCCTTTATGTTATCAACATCCATTAAGGATTTGAGAATTTTGAACCTGAAATGAATAAAATACATGTGTCAGTAATCACAAATACAATTAGATATATAATAGGTTTGAATACATGTTTACCTGGCTCGTGAATTTTAGACTGGACATAAAAAACTTGAGACAACAAAGACAACAAAGTCGATTTTGAAATCGTTGTCTGCACTTGTGTTACTTAATATCTTGGGTATCATAGAAAGTGTTTCAGGAGCTTTTGAGTCTTCCCCGGTCCATCTGGTCTTCCAATCCGTCAAGAAATTAAAAAAATCAGGGTTCTTAGTCTTGTCCCCCCCAACGGACTCAACTACGTTCATTGCCCCTCTAGGGAGGTTCATCACGAGCTGTACGAGATCTTCATCGATAAGGATCTCCTCACCGTTGGCCAATACCAGAGAACTCTTATCCGGGTCAAAAGATTGGATTACGTGTCTCGAAAAATGCGTCGGGCACTTGGTGACCCCCATTGTAAGAAGAGAACCAAACCCGATTTGCTTCACGGCTTCCCTCTGTTCTACGCTCAATTTAGGAATCAGTTGAGCGAGGCCATGAGGTGATGATCTTGTTAGAAATGTCAGTTTCCTTTTCTTAATGGTTTTGGTTTTTTTGGGAGATGGTGGTAACTCTTCACCGAATGGTGTAGTACACGGAGAAATATTAGTGGTTTCTAGGGGTGGTGCTGGTAACTCTTCATCGACTGGTGGAGTGGATGTAGGAATAACATTGGTTTTTTTTTTTGGGGGGGGGGGGGAAAGGGGGTGGTAAAGTCTCATCAAAATGTGTAGTACCTGCAGCAATATCAGTAGCTTCGACAGCAACTGTGGAAACTGATTCAGCAGTCGATGACTTCGTATTCGTCTTCGTATTTCTCTTCCTCTTCCTTTCATATTTAAGCAAGTGAAACCTCGAAGTCATTATTTTCGGTGGGATTGCATAAATCAGTATTCAACTAAATAAATGGAATAAACATGTGTAAAATTAGTAGAAAATATATAAACACAATAAGATTAACCTACCTCTCTGGTTTATTGCGGGGATTGACGTTGGATGCAGGATTGGGGGCAGTTTCGTTTTCGTTTATACTCTTACAAACTTGCAAGACGACCTCTCGGGAGTCGATGGTATCCACTTCCATGTTGTTGCCTTGGTTCTCTGACATCTTCAGAAGAAATCCTTGTAGAATAGAAGAAATCTCTAGGGTTTTAACGTTGAATATTTGGATGATCGTCGGGAGATAGAGAGAAGAATATGAACAGTTGCTTATGAAAATGAAAATGATGGAGAGTGGGATTGTAGCGGGAAATTGAAATTATAACAACAAGTAATTGAAGCGAAGAAATATTCGGTCTATATCGTATCCTCGTAAAAAATGTCATAAATTATTTTAAAAATAAAAATAATTATTTGAAGCGAAGATTTATTCGCGGCATGTAAATTCCCTCATTAAGTTTATTTACATGACATGCAAGCGGTCTTCTCATGGGAGGGAAGGGGGTTTTACATGAACGCCAGGCTAAAAATAATTGAAACAAAGAAATCTACGCTTTTAATCGTCTCCTCGTAAAAAAAATTGAAGTAATTAAAGCGAATATTTGTTCGTTTCCTCCATGTCATTTTTAATTAATTGAATTAATATTTAATAAACGAAAATATAAAATTAATAAAAAAAAATAAGATTAAAGTAATTGAAGCGAAGATTTGTTCGGTTGCTGCATGTGATTTTTAATAAATTGAATTAATATTTAAAGAATGAAAATATAAAATCCATGTTAATTTTAGTCTTTACATAGACGGGTAAGTGTATTTACATGACAGGCAAGCGGTCTTCTCATGGGAGGGAAGGGGGTTTTACATGAATGTCAGGTTAAAAACAATTGAAACGAAGAAATATTCGCTTTCAATCGCCTCCTCGTAAAAAAAATTAGAGTGAAGTAATTAAAGCGAATATTTGTTCGTCTCTTGCATGCCATTTTTAATACATTGAATTAATATTTAATAAACGGAAATATAAAATTAATAAAAAAAATTAAGAATGAAGTAATTCAAGCGAATATTTGTTCGTTTCTGCATGTAATTTTTAATTCATTGAATTAATATTTAATAAACGGAAATATAAAATCCCTGTCATTTTGGTCTTTACATAGACGTGTAAGTATATTTACATGAAAAGGAAATGGTCTTCTCATGGGTGGGTATGGGGGGTTTACATGAGAGTCAGGGCTCCTGGGCGTGGAAATCTTCGCTCCCTTCGCTTCTAACCCTTCCCTCTGACACGGTGCCCTGGGCGAAGATATCTTATCCGAGTTTCATATGAATATTATATTATTTCCTGGCGTTAAAAGGCGCTGCCGTTAACGGCGTCTGGTGTGAACCCGGAATGAAACCCGGATTCTGGATTCTCCCTTCCTCCGTCTCCTACCCAGATTGATTTATTATTATAATAATAATGCTGCATTTGATTGGTCCGCAATAGGGGAACACGGGAATCGGTAGCAGAAGATCTTAATTGTGTTACTCGTTATTTCAATTCGAACATTTTATAATGACATTTTACCTTCACTCATTACTAATATTTGGGTTCTTTAAGATTAGTTAGTTAATAATTTTTATTATAAAATATCTTATCATTTTATATAAAAAAAATATTAATAATATGCATGGTTAAACAAAAATATAGTTAAAATTTTAATTTAAAAAAAATAATAATCCATCAAAATAAACTTCGACTTATTTGTGATCTCACTTTAAAGTTTAAACAATCTGTAATTATCTCTTATTAGACTTCACTTTGAGCATTTTGTATCGATCTTATCCTTACTTTTGGCCTTCCCCAATCAACCTCTCATATTATTAGTCTCGTGACTAACACTCACTCTCTCAAATTAAACCATAATTTTCGCATCCCTCAAATTCTTACTCACACAAACTATTATATCTTATCTTTCAAAGATAATACTGATGTGGTTAAATAAAAATATAGTTTAATTTTTAATTTAAAAACAACTAATATTCTATCAAAAAAAATTCAACTTACTAATATTGTAACTTCGTTATAAGCATTCTCTAATTGATCTCTCATTAGGCTTCACTTCGTTCATTTAATACCGATCTTACATTTACTTTTGGCATTTCCTAAATTACTTTCATATTACTAATTTCGTGGCTAACACTAAACAAAATATATTTAAAATTTTAATTTAAAAATAACTAATATTTAACAAGTTCATACACGCATTTATGTATAGACTCACATATGTCATCCCTATCCTTATTTTGGCATTCTCAATCAACCACAAATTTACACACATATTTATCAAACTCAGTCTCAGATATGAAATGTGAACACTCAGCCACTATATCACATGTGATTGTTTAATTTAATTTAAAATTATATATATATATATATATATATATTTAATCGGTGTTAATGAATAATATATAAAATATTTAATAAATAAAAAAATTAACTAATTGTATAAATAATAAATATCAACAAAATATATAAAAATAATTTTTTAATTAATTATTTAAAAATTTGAATTAAAAATTAAATTGAAAATATTTTAAAATCTAATATATAATTATATTAAATTAAAAAAAGTTTAAAATAATGGAATATAAAGATATAATGAATAAAAGAATTAATTAATTATATAAGGTATACATTTTTTTTAATAAATTATTTAAAAATTTTAATTAAATACTAAATTAAAAATATTTTAAAAATCTAATATATAATTATATTAAATTATAAAAAAGAGTTAAAATGATGGTGTATATAATAAATATGATGAGAAAATAAAATATATATTTTTACAAAATTAAAAATTATTTTTAAAATTAATTTAATAAATATGAAGACTAATAATCTTAAAAAAGACTTTTCATCTCCTTTAATTTAAATTTTTAGTTAGTAACTCTCCATATTATTTCATAACTCGTTGGTTTGATTCACGGGTTAACGGATTCTTTAATTCGATCTGTTTTGTCTCATAAAGTGTGTCGTGTGCTGTGGTGTGATAACCCTCTAATCTAGAGTTTTTTAAACTTAAGCGTTATTATATATATATATATATATATATATATATATTAGTTCGTTTATGATTGGGTCAATTCAAAATCTGACTAAATTATCCATTTATCCTCACATGTATATTCAAATTAACCACAACTTTCGGTCAACAATCCAGACACTTTAAAAATTAAGCATCATTATATATAGAGAGTGTGTGTAATCCCCTCTTTTAGCTTAGCGGCAAAAAAAGATGAATATCAACCCTAAGTTCCTAGGTTCGATCTCGTCAGGCGGCAATCCGTTGTCCCATTTGGTGTTGAATTAAAAATATAAAATCTTATTAGCCTAGTTGGTTAAAGGTGTGTTCAACCGGCCGGTTAACCGGTTAACTAGTTAAACGGTTCCAGTTAATACCAGTTTTGACTTTTATTTTACAAAACGGTTAACCGGCCGTTAATGGTATCGGTTTTACCAGTTCTAGTTTTACCGGTTTTGGTCGGTTCTGGCCGGTTAACCGGGTTTAACCAGTAACCGATAATTTAATTTTTTTAAATTAAGTAATAAATTTATAAAATATTTTTTTTGAAAATTATTGTTTTCACCTTCCTATTATACTATTCTTCATCCTTTTTTCTCTATTATAATATAGAGTATTATTATTATAAATATATTATATTATAATAATATTTTTTATTGATATATTTAGGAATATGTTATAATATATAATTTTATTATAACAATATAATATATTTTATAGCTATTCTGTTAGGTTTTTATATTTTTCTTGAGAAAATTCAAATTCATTATGTCGATTAGTCTTTGACCAACCAAGTAGAATATGATTGAATCCCCTTCTCAACCGATAGAACGGAAAGTGGAATCGGTAAATTATAATTTATAACTTTGATTTTAGGTATTTCCGTGTTGGACGTGTTGGAGAGAAAGTTAAATAAAGTGAAGGTTGAACTTTGAAGACATCAAATTTTAATTTGCTTAACTATTTTGATTTTGTTAATTTATAATTCCACGTTATCGTTATAAAAATAATCTTACATATTTTAATGAAATTATTTTAATTTATTTTTAATTTATTTTTGTAAAATTTTATATCGATTATAATGTTTTTTAAAATTATTCTATAAAAATTATTTATAAAATAACTAATACAAATTATAAAATATAAAAATATATAATTAAATTATTACCGGTTTACCGATTAAACCGTTAGAAAAATAGGGAAACCGAAAACCGAACCGTTTAATCGGTAAAAAACTGATTAATCGGAACCGCTAGAACCGGTTAACCAATAAACCGTTAAAATGAAACCGGTTAACTATCGGTTCGGTTGGGTTACCAGTTTTTTGGTTTTTTTGCACAGCCCTAGTTAAAGGTTTGTACTTTTTTTGTTAGGTTGTTCATATATATATATATATATATATTAGTTAGTTAAAAAGTTGAACTTATATTGTTAAAATGTCCCGCGTTCATCAAATTTGGTGGTGAATTAAAATAAAAAATCTTATTAACTTAGTTGGTTAAAGGGTTGTACTTATTTTGTTAAATTGCAAGTTCGAAACATACATATAGCATTTTTAATTTTATTTTTAACCATTATAAGTTTATGACACGGGTCAACTCACAATTCAACTCAAATATTCATTTACTCTCACAAATATTTCCAAATTAATCACAGTTCTCGACCCGGTAATCCGGACACTTTGAAAATTAAGTATCATTTATATATATTTATATATATATATATTAGTTAAAAATTTGAACTTATATTATTAAAATATTTCGCGTTTATCTTTAATGTTGAATTAAAAATATAAAATCTTATTAGTCTAGTTGTTTAAAGAATTGTACTTATTTTTGTGAGGTTGAAAGTTAAAAACATACATATAATATTTTTAATTTTATTTTTAATCGTTTACGTTTATGTGCGAGTTAACCCACAATCCAACCAAAGTATCCATTTATTCTCACATATATATCCAAATTAACAACATCTCTCGACCCGATAATTTAGACTACTTTGAAAATTAAGCAACATTATATATATATATATATATTATAACATTTAAAACCATACAAATTTATGTTTTTTAATTGTAATTTAAAATTATTATAGGTTTACAATATAACATAAAATATATATATGGCAATTTAAAAGCCGATATTGATCCGCTCTAATTTAACTTAAGTTGTTCAGATTGAAAATCAAACTTGGAAATTTTACTTTTTAGATATTCTTTTTTTTATAAGACTTTTCTATTTAGATAGAAGATGATCTTGTTCATCTAAATTGTGATTAGAATTGGGGGTTAGCGAATTTGGTCTGATTCTATCTTCCAAATGTTACAGGTCCCTTGCTAGCAAATATATAATGAAAATTGACACACACACACACAAGATTGACCTTTGACTAAATGCTTAAACTATAAACTCTTGAATTTTTAAAAAGAAAATATAATCAAATAGCCCCTTGAACTTGTAGTCAAAGATCAAATGTTCATCTATTTATAACAATAGTTTATTATATATATTGAAAATAAAATAATAATTTCTAAGTGAGAGGATTACAGTAATCACACTGTAGTACTAAAAAATACTATTTCCAAATAAAATAATTCAATTAACCAATAAAGGAGATGGAGTGCTTTGAATGTCTATCCATCACAAACCCACAACTATACCCCAATATTATGTCAATGTATTTCTTTCTTTAAATATTATAATAAAAAAAACTAATTTCAATAAATAAAATATAGAAATGGAAAATGCATGGAGGGAGTTTCTAGGGGAAATTTGATTAAATAACCTCGAAGACGAGGTTATTTGATTTGATGGTAATTTGTTATTTTTTTTTGCGCTCGTGGTTATATATATTTTTTATACGATTTTGCCGGCCCTTTTTGGAATTTCCCCTGTTATGGGGGCCATTTCATCAAATTTCCCTTTTTTTCACCCAAATTAAGTTTCAACCTACTCATTTTGTGATCTTACTTCAAATATTCTCCAATTAACCTTATTATTAATTTCGTTATCTCACTTTAAAACATATCTCACTAATAATTTTTGAGTTATTTAAAATAACATTTTACCTATTAAAATTTTATTATAAATATATTATCATGTTATGAAAAATAATATTAATATTAAAAAAATAATTAAATTTTTTATTTTAGAAAGAATTTGTAAAAAATTAATATTCATTCGACTTTAAAAAATAATATTAATTATTTTTTACCACCCAAAATAAATTCAAGATTTACTAATCTTCACTTCAAATATTTTTCAATTAATCTCATGTTACTCGTTATTTCACTTTGAACATTGTATAGTAATATTTACATTCACTCATTACTAATATCTTGATTCTTTAAGATTAGTTAATTAATAACTTTTTATTATAAAATATCTTATCATTTTAAATAAAAAATATTATTAATAATATGGTTAAACAATAATATAGTTAAATTTTTAATTTAAAAAAAAATAATAATTCATCAAAATAAACTTCGACTTATTTGTTACCTCACTTTAAAGTTTAAACAATCTGTAATTATCTCTTATTAGACTTCACTTTGAGCATTTTGTATCGATCTTATCCTTACTTTTGGCATTCCCCAATCAACCTCTCGTATTATTAGTCTCGTGACTAACACTCACTCTCTCAATTTGAACCATAATTTCTATATCCCTCAAATTCTTACTCACACAAACTATCATATCTTATATTTCAAAGATAATATTGAGGTGGTTAAATAAAAATATAGCCTAATTTTTAATTTAAAAACAACTAATATTCTATTAAAAATAAAATTTTAACTTACTAATATTGTAACTTCATTCTAAGCATTCTCTAATTGATCTCTCATTAAGCTTTACTTCGTTTATTTTGTACCGATCCTACCCTTATTTCTGGCATTTCCCAAATTACTTCTCATATTACTAATTTCGTGGCTAACACTAAATAAAATATATTTAAAATTTTAATTTGAAAATAACTAATATTTCACAAGTTTACACACACATTTATGTATAGACTCATGTTACTCGTTATGTCTGATATAAAATGTGTATAAAATGTGAACACTCAACCACTAGATTCCATATGATTGTTGAATTTAGTTTAAAATTATATATATATATATATATATATATATATATATATATATATATATATATTTAATCATTAAAATATTTAAAGAATAAAAAAAATTAACTAATTGTATAAATAATAAATATCAAGAGAATATACAAAAATAATTTTTTAATTAATTATTTAAAATTTTGAATTAAAAATTAAATTGAAAATATTTTTAAAATCTAATATATAATTATATTAAATTAAAAAAAGTTTAAAATAATGGAATATAAAGATATAATGAATAAAAAAATTAATTAATTATATAAGGTATAATTTTTTTTAATAAATTATTTAGAAATTTTAATTAAATACTAAATTAAAAATATTTTTAAAATTTAATATATAACTATATTAAATTAAAAAAGAGTTAAAATGATGGTGTATATAATAAATGCGGTGAGAAAATAAAATATATATTTTAACAAAATAAAAAATTATTTTTAAAATTAATTTAATAAATATGAAGACTAATAATCTAAAAAGACTTTTCATTTCCTTAAACTCTTCATATTATTTTATAACATGTTGGTATGATTCACGGGTTAACGGATTCTTTAATTTGATCTATTTTGTCACTATTCGGTCGTGTGTTGTGGTGTAATGACCCGCTAATTTAGAGTTTTTTTAAACTTAAACGTTATTATATATATATATATATATATTAGTTTGTTTATGATTGGGTCAACTCAAAATCCGACCCAAATATCTATTTACTCTCACGTATATATTTAAATTGACCACAGCTTTCGGCCAACAATTCAGACACTTTAAAAATTAAACATCATTATATAGAGAGAGAGAGTGTAATTCACTCTTTTAGCTTAACGGCAACAAGAGATGGATATCAACCCTAAGTTCCTAGGTTCGAGCTATATACTTAATCTGCGTCTGATTAATTATTAAGTGTGTTTGCGGGCTATATGTTATATATATATATATATATATATATATATTAGTTTAGTTAAAAAGTTAAACTTATATTGTAGAAATGTCCCGCGTACATCAAATTTGGTGTTGAATTAAAAATATAAAATTTTATTAGCCTAGTTGGTTAAAAGGTTGTACTTGTTTTTGTAAGGTTGTCATATATATATATATATATTTATTAGTGAGTTAAAAAGTTGAACTTATATTTTTAAAATGTTTCGCGTTAATCAAATTTGGTGGTGAATTAAAAATATAAAATCTTATTAGCCTAGTTGGTTAAAAGCTTGTACTTATTTTGTTAAGTTGCAAGTTCGAAACATACATATATCATTTTTTATTTTATTTTTAACCATTTTAAGTTTATGGGCGGGTCAACCCAAAATTCAATCCAAATTTCCATTTACTCTCACATATATATCCAAATTAACCATAACTCTCGACCCAGCAATCCGGACACTTTAAAAATTAAGTATCATTTATATATATATATATATATATATATATATATATATTAGTTAGTTAAAAAATTCAACTTATATTATTAAAATATCTCGTGTTCATCTTTGATGTTCAATTAAAAATATAAAATTTTATTAGGTTTAAAGAATTGTACTTATTTTTGTTAGGTTGCAAGTTAGAAACATACATATAATATTTTTAATTTTATTTTTAATCATTTAAGTTTATGTGCGGATTAACCCACAATCTGACCCAAGTATCCATTTATTCTCAATATATATCCAAATTAACCACGTCTCTCGACCCGACAATCCAGACCATTTTGAAAATTAAGCATCATTATATAGTAGGGGTGAGCATAATATGGGTTTACCCAAACCTAACCCTAACCCAAACCCAAAATATTAATTTGGGTTGGTTAATATGGGTTGGGTTGAGTATGGGTTGGGTTGAATATGGGTTGAGTTTAATTTGGGTTGGGTTAGGGTTACCCAAATTACCCAAATTATATAAATTTAGTTTAATTCTCTATTATTAATCCAATATAAACTAATCATCTTCCAACTTTAAGTCGAACACGTTTTTGACATGTTTAACATATTTTTCATACATTTAACACGTTTTGCACACATCTAACACGTTTTTAATATTTTTAACACGTTTCACTTATAACATGTTTTTCACACGTTTAACACGTTTTTTATACGTTTAACACGTTTTCACACGTTTTCATATTTTGACACGTTTTCACGTTTTTGACACGTTTAACACGTTTTTGACATTTTAACACATTTTCACACTAATAACACGTTTTTTACGTTTTTGTCACGTTGAACACGTTTTTGACATGTTTAATACGTTTAACGCGTTTTTGACAAGTTTAATACGTTTTTTTTACGTTTTTGACACGTTTAACACGTTTTTGATAAGTTTAACATGATTTTCACGTTTTTGGCACGTTTAACACGTTTTTGATAAGTTTAACACGATTTTCACGTTTTTGGCACGTTTAACATGTTTTTGACATTTTAACACGTTTTTGATATGTTTAACACGTTTTTCACACGTTTAACATGTTTTTAATATTTTTATCACGTTTTCACACTTAAAACATGTTTTTCACACATTTAACACGTTTTTACGTTTTTGGCACGTTTAACAAGTTTTTGACATTTTTAACACGTTTTCATACTAATAACACGTTTTTGTCACGTTTAACACGTTTTTGACAAATTTAACACGTTTTTTTTACGTTTTTGGCACGTTTAACACGTTTTTAACATAACTAACATGTTAACACATTTTTGATAAGTTTAACACGGTTTTCACGTTTTTGGCACGTTTAACACGTTTTTTATATGTTTAACACGTTTTCACACGTTTAACACGTGTTTCACACATTTAACACGTGTTTCACACATTTAATATGTTTTCACGTTTTTGGCATGTTAAACACGTTTTTGATATATTTGACACGTTTTTCACATTTTGGTACGTTTACTACGTTTTTGACATGTTTAACATGTTTTTCAGGTTTTTCACATTCTTAACACGTTTAACATGTTTGTAACATGTTTAATACGTTTGTAACATGTTTAACACATTTTTCACGTTTTTGGCACGTTTAACACGTTTTTGACATTTTAACACGTTTTACAAACTTAACATATTTTTTTATATGTTTAACATATTTTTTTGCATGTTAACACGTCTTGATAAGTTTTAACACGTTTTTGTCACGTTTAACACGTTTTTGGATTTTTTGACACGTTTAATATGTTTTTCACACGTTTGACATTAAACGTGTGAAAACGTATTAAACGTGTCAAAAATGTGAAAAACATGTTAAACGTGTCAAAAACGTGTTAAACGTATCAAAATGTGCCAAAAACGAGGAAAACGTGTTAAACGTGCCAAAAACGTGGAATATGTGTCAAAACGTCTTAAACGTCCCAAAAACGTAAAAAAACGTGTGAAAACATATTAAACATGTTACAAACGTGTTAAACATGTTACAAACGTGTTAAACGTGTTAATAATGTGAAAAACGTGAAAAACATGTTAAACATGTCAAAACGTGTTAAACGTGCCAAAAACGTGAAATGTGTCAAAATGTGTTAAATGTGTCGTAATCGTGAAAAATGTGTCAAACGTGTTAAAAATGTGTTAAACATGTCAAAACATGAAAATAGTGTCCAACGTGTCAAATGTGTTAAACGTGTTGAATGTGTGAAAAACGTATTAAACGTGTCGAAAATGTATTAAACGTGTCGAAAACGTGAAAAACGTGTCAAAAACGTGTTAAACGTCTCAAAACGTGGAAAACGTGTTAAACGTGTCAAAACGTGTTAAACGTGCCAAAAATGTGAAAAACGTGTCAATAATGTGAAAAACGTATTAAACGTGTTGAAAATGTGTTAAACGTGTCAAAACGTGTCAAAAATGTGGAAAACATGTTAAACGTGTCAAAACGTGCCAAAAACGTGAAAAATGTGTCAAAATGTGAAAAATATGTTAAACGTGTCAAAACGTGTTAAACGTGTTAAACGTGCCAAAAATGCGTCAAAATGTGTTAAACGTGTCGAAAACGTGGAAAACGTGTCAAACGTGTCAAAAACGTGTCAAACGTGTCAAAAACGTGTCAAACGTATTAAACATGCCAAAAATATGAAAAACATGTTCAACGTATCAAAAATGTGTTAAACGTGCCAAAAATGTGTTAAACGTGTTAAACGTGAAAAAAACGTATTAAAAATGTCAAAAACGTGAAAAACGTGTTAAACGAATAAAAATATATTAAATGAGTCAAATATATGTTAAATAAAAAAAATAAAAATAAAATAATTTGGGTTACCCAACCCATACTCAACCCAACCCAACCCATACCCAACCCATATTAGTAAATAATATGGGTTGAATTATGGGTTGGGTAAATTTAATTTGGGTTGAATATGGGTTGGGTAATACGGGTTGGGTTTACCCGTTTGCTCACCCCTATTATATAGAGAGAGATTTGAACTTGAAATTGTAATAAACATTATTATAACATTTAATCAACCATACAAGTTTATATTTTGTAATTATAATTTAAAATTATTATAGGTTTACAATATAACATAAAATATATATAGCAATTTAAAAGCAATATTGATCCGCTATAATTTAACTTAAGTTGTTCAGATTGAAAATCAAACTTGGAAATTTTACTTTTTGATCCGCTATAATTTAACTTAAGTTGTTCAGATTGAAAATCAAACTTGGAAATTTTACTTTTTAGATATTAATTTTTTTAATAAGACTTTTCTATTTAGATAGAAGATGATCTTGTTCATCTAAATTGTGATTAGAATTGGGGGTTAGCGGATTTGGTCTGATTCTATCTTCCAAATGTTATAGGTCCCTTGCTAGCAAATATATAATGAAAATTCACACACACACACACAAGATTGACCTTTGACTAAATGCTTAAACTATAAACTCTTGAATTTTTAAATAGAAAATATAATCAAATTGCCCCTTGAACTTGTAGTCAAAGATCAAATATTCACCTAAAAGCGACAGACTTCGATTCTTATTTATAACACTAGTTTAATATATATATTCAAAATAAAATAATAATTTCTAAGTGAGAGGATTACAGTAATCACACTATAGTACTAAAAATACTATTTCCAAATAAAATAATTCAATTAACCAATAAAGGAGATGGAGTTCTTTGACTATCTATCCATCACAAACCCACAACTATACCCAAGATTATGTCAATGTACTTCTTTCTTTAAATATTATATTAATAAAAACTACTTTCAATAAAAAAAAAATGGAAAATGCATGGAGGGAGCTTCTAGCCTTCTATGAGAAGCCAGAAAAACTGTCAAAGATATTGATGGGTTTGTGATAAAGATATTTGAAAACTAGAATTCATTTGGAAACAATGTATTTGGCTCTTATCAAAAGATGATGACAAATATAATGCAGACAAAAAATTAAAATTTACTAGTATTATCTTAGCTTAGCTCTTATCTATAATAGAAAAATGACATATGAGTGCATTAACTTCTATTGGATTTATCCAGAAAATATGACTATATATGGCTTTAGCCAAGATTAGAATGATCTCTATTGAGGTAATGTGATATACAAGTTGGCTACTTTTCAAACTTAGTTCATTTAAAAACTGAAATTGCCCAGAAAATCTTACTGGAAATACTCAAACCCGACAACGAATTTATACACATGGTTTATTGACCATAAACAATCAGAGTCGTCACTCTTGTCCTTAATGTTAGATTTAATTTGTCTCGTGGTGCACATACGATATAAAGTAAGAATATAAATGTCATATATGAAGTCAGATGATTTGCATGTATCATCACAGAGTAGTGTGCAATTTGAACATTTCTACCAAATGCGTTATTCAAGATAATATTTTAATTAAGATATTTATAGTATCATGAACTAAAATAAACAAGTGTAGTAAGTAATAAAATCCTTCTTTTTTTAAAAAAATTACTAACTTAAATTGAGAAATAAATTGATACAACTTTAAAGAGAGAACCCAAAATTAAAAACTTGTCGGCCATTAAATTAGTGCTCCCATACTGAGTCTTGTAGAAATATAAGCTTATTTACTGGATGCGGGTGGGGCTTGTCTGGCAAGGGAAAAATTTCCACGCTTATTAGAAAATTTATTAAAGGGTCAAACTTTGGGAGCATGTGGAAGTTGGGAGCTTGGAATCATTATTAATGCCTAATTGGTGGGGGTGAAGATTATGTTGGAAATCAAACTTAATTTGAAATATATTAAAAACATTACTTATTGTTTTTAATTTAAGGCTAAAGTGACAAGTGGGTTTAAGAATACAAAGGTCACAATTCAATTTTTACTTCAGTTTAGGACATTTTTAGTGGTAATCGAACTTTAGACGTTTGGTGTCTTAGCACTCTTAGATGCTAAGACGTTTTTTACTTGAAAATATCATCAATGAAATTAGGGGTAACCATTTGGAATTACCATTGTATTATTGAGAAAAGGCCAAAAATACTAGTCTAATGTGGCAAAAAAATGTGCCAGAATACATGCAGAGGCTAAAATTTGGATATAACCAGGGGCGGAGCCAAGTGCAAGCTGGCCCGGGCTGTAGCCCGGGGAGCCTTATGTATTTTATCAATAACGTCGGTAAATTACCGTCGTTATTGTTTATTTTCCGTCGCTGAAAGGTTATTTTTCGTCGCTAAAAGGCATTGGTGACAGCAAACTATAAAACTAGCCCGGATAGATTTTTTTAATAAAAAATTAGCCCGGGTAGGTTTCAAATCCTGGCTTCGCCCCTGGATATAACTAGGATATAGAAAACCTTAATATAAAATTAAAATTAGAATCATAATAACTACTAAGTAAAGATGATGTTGTGATCTAGATGACAAAATTCCTACTTCGATAGGGAGGTGGTGGTGATATATATGTTCATGTTCTCTAATTACTCATTTCTTTATGACTACAATTTATAGCAAATAATAGTATGCTAATAGAATAGATAATTCCCCTAAAACTTATTCAGTCAACTTTGACAAAAAAAAAAAAAAAAAAAAAAGAATTGACAGGCAGATTCACATGTAGTCAGTTCAATATCAATGAAGAAAACCAGTATAACATTCTGGTCAGATAGACTTGGTTTTGCCTGTATAATGTAGCACAAGTACAGCATGTTACTTATAACAAAGCAAGTATTTTTATTTTATTTTTTAAAAAGAAACAAGATTAGAGTAACTTCAACTTCAGTTCTCCTTGGTTTTCAAGAATGGACTCCACAATTGTTTCTTTCAATAAGTGTTCATCCTGCCAAGAAATACAAGTTGTTGTTCTGGTAAAAAAAAAAATTAATCTCCACCAAATCACTTTTCAAATCAATCATTTATTATCTATTCAATCATTTAAAATAATTAAAAAAAGACTAAAATACCCTTTTCATTTTAAATTTATATTTTAAATATTAAATATTTAGATGGAAAGGATGAAAATCTGTAATTAATAAAAAGGGTAAATAAGGAAAAAAGAAAAATTGTTATTTTAATATTAAAATAGTATGTATGGCTGTTTGTCATAATTATTTAGGTTTTTTAAAAAACTCGAATCCGAACCACACCCTAGATCAAGACATCTGGAAATTTTGACATCTTTCAAAGAAAGCAGCCTCTGGGAAGGATTTGAGATCCTTTTCTTGGATACATGTTTTAAAATCTTAAAGAAGGAGAAGTGTAAACTGAAATTGTATTATTAAAAATTATTGTTCTAACAATTACCTATCTCCTTTATATAAAAATTCAATATTAACTAATTAACCAAACTAACTAATCAATTACTAACTAATTAACGGTTTAATAAACCGTTAGTTATTATTTTACATCCTCCCCTCAAAGAGAAACATAGTAGAAACAAAGTTTCACCTTGACAAAACAAGTCGATGAAATATCAAACTACGATCATGCAGTCATCGTCTTCAGAAGCCAAATTCAGCAAACTTCAATTTTTTAGCTATCCAATTTAGACAGCCGAGCAAACCCAATTGAGGAAGCTCCATTTTTTTCCAGCTACCCAACATAGACAGTCGAGCAAGCCCAATTCAACAAGCTCCATTTTTTTCGATCTACCCAATATAGATAGCTCAATCTTCGTTAGTCCAATCCACAACAATCATCATTAAATTGTTTTTTCTTCATTAGCCACCAGCTTTCAACCTTTGCAGTTTTCGTTTTTTTTGTTCAAAGAAAGTCCATTTAGCATTCTTTTTGGTATTGACGAATCGTATCGACAAACCTCTTTTTTTTTACCATACCAACCGATTCCTAACTTAGTTTCCATCCTTGTCTGAGTTACCAAATAGAAGAAATTGACATTGACTACCGTAGTCCTTCCGCAGCTCAACAATATCTCTTGGAACAAGCTCTTCTCACAAGAAAATTTGGAATCTTCCTATCACAAATCATCATTTCTCTCATCTTCCTTCGAATCTGTATAACAGGTTCTCTTCTGTTGGTTAGGAAGCTTTTTGGTAAATTCAATACAAAACATCCTCGAACCATAATTATCAGTGGTTTTCACATCAACATGTGCCTCAATCAAAGTCTGCCATTTTCGCACCAGAGACCTCAGCTTGTCTATGATGAAGTCCATTCCCCAGAAGTTTGTGAGAACATTTTTCCCTTGCATATCCTCAGCTCTTAGACGAATCTTTCTGTAAGAGTGATCTTCATCATTCTGGAGATCTGCTAATAACACTTCAAAGACACGATGCTTCAACCCTTCTGAGACAATCTTGGTACCCATTTGGACACTGAACAAAGAAGGAATCTTGATATCATACCGATCTTTCTTGGCAAACGGATCAGTAACTTTTTCTTTCCTCCTTTCTTTCCCTTTGAAATCCTCTTGTTCTTCCCGACAGCCATCTTGACGGGGGAGGGGATGCGAGAGATGCAGAAAATCTATACCATCAGCAGAACAAGGAGGTCACTCCTCGAAATCGCTGAAATCAGATAATGTCCTTTCCAAGCCTTCTTCAAGAAAACCCTCCTGTATAATCGAAGCCCTTCACGACAGTCTTGTTTGCCGACGTCGTTCGCTTCTGCGCCCTTTGAACGAATCCCATCATTGTATCCATTCTCTTTCTTTGCACCTTGTTCGACGTCTGCTGAGCCGTTGCAGATGGTGATCTTGGTCCTGAGTTCCAAAGCTAGAGATATGGCCAATTGAATAAGATAACAAATCACTTAATCAAATATCGGAAAGCCTATAAAAGAGTGAGAACGTAGAAAACCAGAACAAGAGGGTATTATACTTCAAGAAATATATTCTTTCTTCCGTCTCATTTCTTGGTTGTTAAACTCTTTTCTTACAAATCTTTCGGAAAAGTAGAATGCAAGACATTGATATTACTGGAAACTCTTTTCTTATTTCATCAGCAATTTTGATCATGTTTATCATCTTCAACAAGTATTATATAAAACTCATATGAATAAATCCTCTACTGGTGCGAGAAAGCCACCGATAGAGATAGCAGAATATAGCGGTTTGTCTTCAAAATCAAAACTGATCTATACCATGTTAAAATCTTGAAGAATGAGAAGTGTAAACTGAAATTGTATTATTAAAAGTCATTTGTTCTAACAATTACATATCTTTTTTATATAGGAGTTCAATACTAACTAATTAACTAAACTAACTAATTAACGGTTTAATAAATCGTTAGTTATTATTTTTACAACAACATATGATTTGACAAGATCACTAATTTGAACAACCAGGCTCTGACTTGTATCGACAGCACTAACATTCACCATTCTTTCAGCAATGGCAAATGAATCCCATTTTGCACAACACAACTCATCCAAGACATGAAGTGTAGCTGCAGCTAGATGGATAATTCCTTTGTTTTTAATCAAAGAATCCCGGGTTCTAATAAGTGCCTTAACCATAGGTTGCGAGTCAGTGAAAATCTGTCCAGGCTCTGCAACAAAGGCGCCATTAGGTTCGAAAGATGAATAGATAAAGTATACTGATCAAGAACTCTGTGTAAGAATGGAAAAGGGAGCATGCACGCAGATAATTTCATTATTAAGCCACTCTTTTATTTGAAAACCATAGACATCTGCATGCCCCATCCTTTCCCCTGTTTGCAGTTAGGAACAAAAAGTTAGAATTTTAGCAACTCGATTAATTTGAAGAAGATGTTTAGGGGAATGTAATGTGAACCAAATTGAAGAATGGCTTCAGAATTCAGTAAGAAATTTGCAGAACCATAATGTTTAAAATAAGTAACCTTTGCTGCCAAGTAATAAAGAAATTGTGCCATCTGAGTAGCACCAGGAAGGACATCTTCACCCTTAGAAGGCAAACTAGTACTTATTGCTGGTAAACCAGGACTAAGAGATTTCTCTTGCCTATTTGACAGGGATGCTTCTGAAAGCAAGCCCTCAGAAGGTAAGACAAATAGTCTAGGGGACCTTGTTCGGTTGGGTTATTTAAAAAACTCAACTCACTCAAACATCTTTTCACTCCCCCTCTCATCAATCACATCACTCAATTCATTACTCAAAATACTAAAATACATTTTATTTTAAATCGCTATTTATTATTTTATTATTATATATCAATACCCTTTAAGTAATTTTACCAAAAATATTCTCGTCTCCTCAAAATCATCACCCATCATTACTCATTTTCCCCCTCTAGGTTATTATAATAACTCCAATCCGAACAAGGCCTAGGTGAAAGTGGACACAATTGCTCTGAGACAATTCATTTCGGTTTAATATATGTTGCTGGATCACCATATGAATCTTTTCTGTTTGAGCCTGATGGATTTGAAATGTTTTCTTCACTGAATTGTGACCATCCTTCATCATCAGACATATCTCCTTTTTAACTTTCAATCTGCGGATTGTCCAGTTTTGAACTCATGTCTTCTAACCAGCTCCTCATGATCTTGAATGAGCAGGGTTATATTCATGAATAGCATCAGTAATTTACTGAGACCAAAAAGACCCACAAATTTAAATAAACAAAATAGTCTAGTGATGTTGCAACTAATGTGCAAATAATTTTTTTGAAACGAGCAATTACTTTGGAATTAGACATCTAACTACTGAGCTACACAAAATTGACTTAATATGTAAATAATCAAGTACAACTAACAAAGAAATCAATGATAACCAATAATTACATCAAAACAATCAACATAAACCTATAAATGAAAGTATTTCAGAAAGAGAAAAAAAAAAACTATTATCAATTACTTAGAGAAGTTATGAAAACAAAATCATTCTCACCACACTTAGAGGAGACATGTTCTCAAGGCTACAAACAGGACCGGATATTAGGGAGGACAAGATGTGTCGCTGTCTAGGGCCCCAAAATTAAGAAGGCTAAAAAAAAAATTATGCAGTACTATACAAAAAAAAAAAAAAAAATAGGTTTTATGTTTCTTTCTACTCGGCTCTCTCTCTCTAAAATTCTTTTTTTCAATAGTGACTCAAAAATTTTATGCAGAAAAAATTATGTTTTATGTTTCTTTTCTATTCGTCTCTTTAAAATATTGTTTTTGAATTCAAAATTTAGACCTCAAATCTTAGATCGTCCAAGACTTTCAAAAAAATGAACTAGACAGTCCTGGCTACAAACAACATGTGCAATAAATTGGAAACTTTCAGCACATCCTGCATCTATGCAAGACAACAGCAGCACAATGGATATCCTCTGATTTCCGAACAAGGCAAATGAAAAATAATTACAAGTATGATAACTAAGTTTAATTGCTCGTGAAACGGAGAAGATAAAGTTTGAAATCGTGAAGCTACAATTGACCAAGATTTAGAGTATCAATCATCTGGAGAATTGAGAGTGGTTCTATCTTTTGAAATTAAGAACTAGACATTTATTTAGTTCTAATGACGAGAATGTTAAATGAAGACATGCAAGATAACTAAACAATATTAGATAACTGACTAAGAATCATTCATTTACATTGAAGATAGTATATAGATACAAACAACTTAGATTACTGGTCATCCAATTGGATCATTGCAATTTTATCTAATAGGAACTAGGATTATGTGTGCTTTGATGTTGTAAAGAATGATTTTGTGTGTGCTTAGATGCGGTGAAGAAAAGTTGTGTATTTGTAGACCCATAATTAGAGTGGACGATTGTGTTTTTTTGAAAACTGAATCTAACGGACAATTATTATCTGCAATCTTTAATTATAACCAGTTGAATTTATGTGAAATGTGACTAATTTATAAAAAAAATAACAACTTTGTATTAAACAATAATTAATAAACAAATACAAACAATGTTATAAAAAAAAATCTATTATTATAGATATTAGGAAAATTAGGAAAACAAATAGCAAAAAAAAATAATAATAATAATTATATATATATATATATTAGTGGGGTAAAATAACAACTTTGTATTAAACAATAAATAATAAACAAATACAAACAATGTTATAAAAAAAATCTATTAATATAGATATTAGGAAAATTAGGAAAACAAATAGCAAAAAAAATAATAATAATAATTATATATATATATATATATATATATATATATATGTATATATATATATATATATATATATATATATATATTAGTGGGGTAAAGTCCTGATATAACATAGATCGGTCGTTAGTAACCATAATTTGTATGGAGTTTTTATCCTAACAAAATAAAATAATTTTCTCTTTCTTTTTTATTTTCATTTTAATTTTTTTTTATAATTTAAATATATATAAATAATCGTATTATAATTATTAAAATTAATGATAAATTAAAAAAAAAAATCTTTAAAAAAAATAATATCTAATATATTTATTTAGAACTAGCATTTAGCCCGTGCATTTGCACGATTAATAATATAAAAAACTGTGAAAAAAATTACGAATAATATTTTTAATTTTATTTTTAACCGTTTTAAATTTAAAGTCGGGTCAACCCACAATCCGACCCAAATATCCATTTACTCAACATCATATTATATTATATATATATATATATATATATATATTAGTTAGTTAAAAAATTGAATTTCTATTAATATTAAAACGTCCCGCGTTCATCAAATTTGGTGTTGAATTTAAACTATAAAGTCTTAATAGCCTAGTTGGTAAAAGGTTGTACTTGTTTTTGTTAGGTTGCAAGTTCGAAACATACCTCTAGCATTTTTAATTTTATTTTTAACCGTTTTAAATTTAAAGGCGGATCAACGCACAATCCGACCCAAGTATCCAAATTAACCACAGCTCTCGACCCGGCAATCCAGACATTTTAAAAATTAAGCATCATTATATATATATATATATATATATATATAGATGTTAGGTTGCAAGTTCGAAACATACCTCTAGCATTTTTAATTTTATTTTTAACCGTTTTAAATTTAAAAGCGGGTCAACCCACAATCCGACCCAAGTATCCAAATTAACCACAGCTCTCGACCCGGCAATCCAGACATTTTAAAAATTAAGCATCATTATATATAGATAGAGATTAGTTAGTTAAAAAGTTGAACTTATATTAATATTAAAAAGTCCCGCGTTTATCAAATTTGGTGTTGAATTTAAAATATAAAGTCTTTGTAGCCTAGTTGGTTAAAAAGTTGTACTTGTTTTGTTAGGTTGCAAGTTTGAAACATACTTCTAGCATTTTTAATTTTATTTTTAACTGTTTTAAATTTAAAGGCGGGTCAACCCACAATCCGACCCAAGTATCCAAATTAACCACAACTCTCGACCCGGCAATCCGGACACTTTAAAAATTAAGCATCATTATATATATATATATAGATTAGTTAGTTAAAAAGTTGAATTTATATTAATATTAAAACGTCCCGCGTTTATCAAATTTGGTGTTGAATTTAAAATATAAAGTCTTTGTATTGGTTAAAGAGTTGTACGAATCATACTTCTAGCATTTTTAATTTTATTTTTAACTGTTTTAAATTTAAAGGCGGGTCAACCCACAATCCGACCCAAGTATCCAAATTAACCACAGCTCTCGACCCGGCAATCCGGACACTTTAAAAATTAAGCATCATTATATATATATAGATTAGTTAGTTAAAAAGTTGAATTTATATTAATATTAAAACGTCCCACATTTATCAAATTTGGTGTTGAATTTAAAATATAAAGTCTTTGTAGCCTAGTTGGTTAAAGAGTTGTACTTGTTTTGTTAGGTTGCAAGTTCAAAACATACCTCTAGCATTTTTAATTTTATTTTTTTAAAGGCGGGTCAACCCACAATCCGACTCAAGTATACAAATTAACCACAGCTCTCGATCCGGCAATCCGGACACTTTAAAAATTAAGCATTATTATATATATTATATATATAGATAACTACTCAATTATTTATTAAATAAATACGAATTTAAACACTAAATAATAAAAATAAGATAAATAATTAGGAGAGAGAATTGAAAGAAAAAATAATAAAAAAAAAATTATCTCACCTTTTATCATTTTTTTCAACGATGATATAGTGACACATCATTCTTTTTATCAAATTCTCTCCCTTATCACTCCTCTAAAAATAAATAAAGATAAAATTTTATTTTAATTTTATAACTTATTCTAATAAATAAAATAATTATAATTATATATTATTAATAAAATTATATATATATTAAATTAATTATTTTATTACAAAATTTTCAAAAATATTAATCATATTTACAAAATTCAAAATATTCTTAAAATATATAATCATTTTTTTAATATTATGAACTTATTCTAATAAAAAATAGAATTTTATATATTTTAAATAATAATAGGTTATAAATAGAATTATATATACATAAAATAAAATAATTAATCTTATTAAAATATTCAAAATATATTTATTCAAAAATATGATTACTTGTTTTCTAAATAAAATGTATCATATATAAAATTATATATATTTGAATTAATAATTAAAAAAAATTGTTTAAAAATATTTTTTTCCAAATTATTATTAATTTTAATTATTATAAATAGATTATATATATAAATTTAATTAGTAATCTTATTAAAAAATATTAAAATAAAATTATAATTTTAAAATATTTTATTATTTATTATTTTAAATAAAATCTAATTTATAGTGGGTTGCAAGATAATGATTCTTTCTTCTCATATGAATGGTTTCAAGGTGGTTTTGTTATACATTATTTATGGAGAATCTCATGTGATTTCTTAGTAGAGAAGTTGTAATTTTAAATTTTTCTTTAAAAATTTCTTTTCTCAGATAGAGTGCAATGCATAAAGAGGTTTGGTAGATGATAGGTATATGAAAATTTGTGCATTATGGTTACCCGTTGCACAATATGTTGCGGAGATATGGAGATGCCACCTCATTTGCTTTTGTATTGCAAAAAGTGATTGCGATTTGGATTTTGGAGTCTATTTTGAAATATGATTGACATTGAGTGGGTGATATTTAAGTTAATCGTCGGTTTTTATGATGTTTAGATAGAAATTATGAGCTCGATTGTATTGAGTTGATGAGTCTTTATTTCGATTATTTTTTATGGATTATTTGGTTCGAAATTAACCGTAAAACGTTTAATAATCGCGGTCGACCAATGCGTTTACTTCATATAGAAAATTTATTCCGAAAAACCGGTGAAGGCGGTCGGTAAACTCATTAATCTTTTTTAAAATTTTCGAGCTCGTTAATGTTAGATTTTATATTTTGTTTGTTCATTTGTGAGTTTTTTTTACGTTTTCATTGTTGTCTAAAATGATTAATCTCGTTATGTTTTGGATGTGTTTTGTGACTAGGTAAGGGAAATTTGATCAAATAACCTCAAAGATGAGGTTATTTGATCTGATGGTAATATTATAATTTTTTTGCGCTCGTGGTTCTATATTTTTTTTATACGATTTTACCCTTGTCGCGAAACGCTAAGTGACTTAGCGTTTCGCGAAGTGGATTAGGGTTAGTATAAATACTCAAATATTTTCATTTCCTTAGTTTTCTTTCTCTCTCTTCTCCCGTTCTCTCCTTCACGGCGGCCGGCGGCGACGACGGACGGCGGCGGTTATCTATACAGATCTATACATATTTACAAGATCTTCTAACCTAATCCATTTATGTTTTTATCTATACATATTTACAAGATTTATAACCCTAAATCTATTTTGCATGCAGGTTTTCGATTCTAGGGTTTAGGGTATGCAGGTCTCCGATTCTAAGGATTTGAAGGTCGTCGAGGTAGATGTTCATTTCAGATCTGATAAACAGTTATGTTCATGTTTACATTTTCTTCATTTCAAAAACTTTTTCATATTTGGTTCATATTTGTTCATATTTGTGGGTTCATATTTGTTATTTGGTTCATATTTGAGCATTTCGTTAAGTGTGATTCATTAATGGGTTTTGCATATAATCTTGGATCATATGAGTTCCGTTTCAGGGAAGATTCGCTAAGGACTTACCGTTTCGCTAAGTGCTTAGCGTTTCACTAAGTGCTTAGCATTTCGCTAAGTGCTTAGCTTTTCGCGAAATGCTAAGCACTTAGCGAAACGGATCTTGTCTATCTTCATCACCGGTGAGACTGAGCTCAGGATTCCTAAAGGCTCTAGTTAGAGCCATGAACCCTTTGATGGTTGCAAAAGCCTTAGGTGGAAAGCTTACATGGTATGTATCATGTATGTATGTAATGTAAGAAAATAATAGTATAATTGAAATTTGTTTGTTTGATTGATTGTAGTTTCGAGAGGGATTGGCTACGGAAAGATCTGAACGTGATTGGGTTTGGGTTGATCGGATGGTTAGCACCTTCTAGTATTCCGGCGATCAACGGACTCTTTCCAGCATTGGGACTGAGCAATTAAAATATATTTCTGTTTCTTTCTAATATTAATATACATAAACAAGTAAACAAACAGGTTAGGGCTGGTTACTTGGCACTTGAGATTGTTCTTGGCATTGACTTTTGGACAAATTGGATTCAAGGGCAGGACTGAAGATTACTTCAGTAAATAAATAAATTAATTCTAATTAAGAAAATAATAATATGTAAAAAGTGAACTACTTTCTTTGGTATTTGTTAAAAAATGTTTAAGCTGCTTTTAATATTTGTTAATGAATGTTTAAGCTGCTTTTGTTTCATTTCTTTCTATACCATTTCATTTATGCATCAAATTAAAACATAATCATTTCTCTACAAATGAACGTTTGATTTATGCAAAAGTAAAAAAAAACAAACAAACATTTTCTATACCATTTCATTTATGCATCAAATTAAAACATAACCATTAGAAACATTTTTTATACCATTTCATTTATGCATCAAATTAAAACATAACCATTTCTCTACAAATGAGCATTTGATTTATGCAAAAGTAAAAAAAAAAAACTATGAAAACGCCAACTGTGGGAATCAAACCCACAACCACATGGTTAAAAGCCACGCACTCTATGAGCTAAGCTAAGACGACTCATGTTAAAATATTTAGCGAAACGATAAAGCCTTAGCGAAACGTGAAGTCCTTAGCGAAACGGTAAGTCCTTAGTGAAATGGGAAGTAAACCCTAAACAACAGTGATTCGAAGATGCATAAACCAAACATCAATAAACTTGAAGTATCATAAGATAAACGTACCAAGTGGAACAGTGCTCGTGCTCGTCGTGAAACTCATTGTCGTGGATTTCGCCGTCGCCGCCGATTGTCGCCGCCCAGTTTAGAGAGAAGGAGGAGAAGAACGGGAAGAGAGAGAAGGAGAAGAAAAGAAATAAAAAAAAATGAGGGAAGTTATATTAAATAGTAAGGGTAATTTGGACATTTCACACATTTTCACTTCGCGAAACGCTAAGTCACTTAGCGTTTCGCGACAAAGACAATTTCGTCCAAAAAAAATAAAAAGACCACGAGCGCAATTAAATTATTAATTCACCATCAGATCAAATAACCTCATCTTTGAGGTTATTTAATCAAATTTCCCCTAAGTAAACACTCCTACTTTTATATTGTTTTTTTTTTTTACTTTTTCAAAATAAAATAAAATATCATCAGGTGAAATTATATATTTTAATCAAACAATTTTCATCAAGTGTTCTGGCTAACTTTGCACCTATTTTGATAAAAAATATATATATAAAAAAATAATGAATCATATCTATCTTTAATACTTTAATCAATCAAATTAATAAATTTATCAAAAAGAAAATTATTTATTTATTAAATATTAATATTTTTACTTAATAACTTAACTCTTCATAACACGTGTCAAATAAATTATTTAAATAATTTAAATTAAAAAAAGCCCTAAGAACAAGACAACCTATACAAAAGTGGAGTTGGTTAGTCTAATGACAAATAACTGATGAGAGTAAAAGATAACCATATTATAAATAAAAATAAATGTAACACCAACACTTTTTTATGGATTTTTGTTGAAAAAATAATAATTTATTTTTTTCTTCTAAGTTTGTGTCTTAAAGAAATACCCACTTAAATAAAATACAATTTCCAACATGAGTAAACTGATTTTTTTGGAATTTAAATTACAAAAAAAATTAAAGAATAACTTTTAAACTATTTTTTTTCTTATAAATCTTCTATCACAAATTATAAATGTGTACAAGTTCAATTATTTTTAGAAAAAAAAGGTCTTAAAATTAAATAGAGAGGACTAAATGTTTTTTAATTGTTTTTGGTAAGAATTTGTAGAAAGGAGTTGATTTATATAAATTATAAACCCTACCAAAATTGCATTCATGAATCAACCGTTTTCAGAATCAATCTATTGAACGGCTTTGTTTCAGCCGAAAGATCAATCATACAAGCAAGAAAGAGCATCTTCTTCACTCTTTCACTTGTCGTTTCAATACGTACAACAGTCGTTGTATCTTGTATTATACCTGTTGTTAGCTTCGTCTTTTCCTCTTTCTTCTCCCGTGACTCTTCTTAATCCCACTGCATCTTCTTGCGTTATGCACACAAACAAGGTACGGTACGGTTCACCCATCTCTTATCTCGACCTCTTTTTTCCTCTCCATGGCGATTTTATTCAATAGTGTTTGTGGGTTCTTCGAGATTTGGCTAATCTGGATAAGGGTTCTTAATTGAATTGTAAAAGATTGTTCCTTTAGCCTGTTATTGGACGATGATGATGATGTTGTTTTAGTTTAATTAATGGGTTGCACTCGATTTCTGTTTTATTGACAGGTGGTGGTTCGACTGACGAATCTAGCCCAAGGATTGATCTAGTTTGATGCTAATATCTTATCCCCGGTTGGATTTCGAAGATAGCATCTTCTTGATTCGTAATCGCGATCTTGGTTTAGTTTTACGGAATCTATGACAGCATCGAAGGGTCTTCTTTAATCAGGAAGAAGACCCTTCTTTCCCAGATTGGTACCTAAGGACATCCCCGTCTTCCACTTGTCAAGATTAATAAATTTCCTGCAGAGATAGTATTTGCCTTTATCTGGTTCGCTAGTTGCCACAGAGTTCATTAATTTTCTCTCTCTTTTGATTATGCCGGCTGTGCAAAAGCTTTATAATGCTTGTAAGGTCTCACTTTCTCAAAATGGACCTGTTTCAGAGGAAGGTCTTGAAAAGGTTCGGAGTCTGTTAGGTATCAAGAGACATCTCTATCTATCTCTATCATGCAACTCTTTACCAAATTCTCCTGTCAGTTATTTTGACATGAAATTGCAGCATGGATTGAAAATTTTGCCTACTTTTGTCTTTTCCAAATGCATACCCAGTTCAATCGTAAGGGAAACATAAACACGTTGTATGAGAACTTTTTTATCTGTCAACTAGCATTTAGGAAACAAGTTTATGTTGTCCTTTTTGTCATTTCTTCTTGACCTGGACCTGCCTTCATTTCGATAGAACAGCTACAGAACTGTTGTAGCAAGTGACAACTCGGTGCCAATATCAAGATAAATGTAAACTACTCTGGCCATCAAAGAAATGAATTATTGTTGGAAATAAGTAGCCTGTTTAAGTTTGAGGTAGAAGTGGTAGCTAAATCCTCCATTTTAAGAATTTGGGTAAAACAGTGTGTACTTGTGAGAGCCTTTGATGCAACAGAATGATCGTTGGGAGACGTTTATTGTTCTATATTTCATTTGCTTAACTGGATTGATAAACTAGTCCTTCAAACAAGGCATACGAACAATGTAGATTTTATTTATGTGAAGGTTTAAGTGAATCAAAATGTCCGACAAGCGGGAGCTGAGAGGACTTCTCCCCTTTCATATGTAGTCTATTTGGAAGTGTGTTTTTTTATACGTAACAGTTTTAAGCCTACTTCTATTTTTAAGCCTACTTCTATCTAATTTTTGTCAAGTTGATTGTTACAATCATTTAATTAGCATTAGTAATAGTTTAGTCTCGACCTAGGTAAACTGTGATATGATTGTTTGCAAAAAACTTAGAATTAGTAACAATGATGATTGCACGGGCATTCATTGTTGGGTATTGGTTTGATCTTCAGTTATGTTTTTTTTGCAGATAAAATCAAGCCATCTGATGTTGGTCTAGAACAGGAGGCACAGTTAGTCCGCTCATGGAATGGCCCTATCCATGGTAGAAATGGGACTGAGAGGTCAACTCCACCTATCAAATACTTGCACTTACATGAGTGTGCAGACTTTTCTGTGAGTTTAGCTCTCATGTTTCTTATTAGTTGCTGTTGTTGATTCATGGAATTGCTATATGCTTGAAAAGTACAGCAAATTAATGGGGATTGTTTGTTATCATGTAGATGGGAATATTCTGCATGCCACCTTCCTCTATTATACCTCTTCATAACCATCCTGGCATGACAGTGTTAAGCAAGCTTGTATATGGTACCTTACATGTAACATCTTTCGATTGGATAAGCACACCCGAGCCTTCTGAAGAAGCAAAAGGTTTGTTAATTCTGACTATATGTATTCTTTTGGTTTTGCCCATTATAAGCAATTAACTTGAAATGTGTGCATGTGATATCTCATGCTCATGGTCGACCCTAGGGTAAGGCCAGCTAGGCGGCCGCCTAGGGCCACCCACGCCCACGGGCATCAAAAATTAAAAAAGTACACTAACAATGTTTGAAACCTGGGCCACAATATGTGTTGACATAACATTTTACCAATTAAACTAGGTTATTTTTTAATGATAATATACAACTATTATATTTATATCTAGTAAAATAAAATTAAAATTAAAAAAAATTGCTTAGGGATCCCAAACCTCAGTGATGGCACTGGCCATGCTTGTGTCTTAATCATGATTCATGATGCTCATTTGGAAACACTTGTTTTTGTCTCTATCATAAATTTCTAACTAAGTTTAGTTTTCAAACATTTCTGTATTTGAAAACGCATCCACAATTCATAAAGAGAAACCATTATGAAAATTGAGGAAATATCATTATTGTTCTCGCATCATTTGAAATAAAAGTTAAGTTTAAAAGATAAGACAATTATTGTTTTGGAACTTAGAACTCGTGCATGTTCACTTGTGGAACCTTCCTTGAAAATTGGGCTTAAAAAATATTGAACGTTAATTTTCTAGGAGCTAGAGCTTCGAAGCTTGTTAAAGATTGTGAAATGTCGGCACCTTGTGGGACTACTGTCCTTTATCCAACAAGTGGAGGCAATATACACTGTTTCAAAGCGATAACACCATGTGCAATCTTTGACATACTCTCTCCCCCTTACTCGTCTGAAGATGGACGGCATTGTACTTACTACCGTAGGCTTCCCAAAGGAGATTGCCCCGGTAATTAATTTTCCACTGTTTATACTTTGACAACTTAATAGATGCACATTGTTTATTTCTTTTCTTGTTGGCTGTTATGCAGAAGGTAATCTCGAACTGGATGGTGACAGGGCCTCTGAGGTGACTTGGTTAGAAGAATTCCAACCTCCCGATGATTTCGTGATTCGTAGAGGGCTGTACAAAGGCCGCGTTATAAAAACTTGAGACATCTTTCTCTTTTTTTCTCTAAATTTTTTGAGGTATGTTTTGTTGCTTGGTGATAGGGTTGACAGTGTTTGTTATATATGCATGATGATTGAATGGAAAAACTGCAGAATTTGGCACAATACATGATGGAGTTGAAGAACTTGGTTAAGGATTCAAGAGAGTTGTGGGAAAATATTTATATATATTTGCACATTGAGATGATTCTTGCCTAATTAGTCAATCAGACTTTTGTATATAGATATATGTATTTACTACTATTCTTGCAATGAAGCTTTAGCTTATTTGCCAAGTTGTAGTAGCAGCAGCAGTTGATTTTGCTACTAATTATTTTCTAGCTTGTCTTTAAAGACTTATTATTTTCAATATGAATCACTTAGGGTGTATTAGATCTGTTGTGAGAATCACTTTCCTCTTAATTTGAACCATTTTGTTTTCTTTGTCTTCATTTATCATCCTTTCCCATTATCTCATTCTAAATTACTGGCATACAATGTCAATGTGTTTGAGTAATTTAGTTTTAAATTTGAGATACAGAGTTATTGCATCTTATAAGATAGAAACACTTACAAACTAAGGGTTTAAGCGGTTCGGTTTGTTTTTACAAAATTATTTATATTATATTTTTTCATTGTAAAACAAATATGAACTATATTATGGATATTTTAGTTCATATGTAACCAAATTATGTATAATTTTTTTAATGATCACAATCAGTGGTATTGAATATTGACCATCACTAAATTGATAAACCAAACAATTGAGATTCGATCGGGGACGGATCCAGAATTTAACGATAAATTTTTGAAAAAAATAAGTATATAAAAGTAAAGTTTTACCATTTTTTTAATAATTAGATAAAAAACAATAAATTATATTAAAATTTTTTAAGAAATTAAGGGTAATGTCAAATTTCTACCATAAAAAAAATATTTTTTTTTATTCTTTTTCGGAGTGAACTTCAGCCCACCCGAGCCCCTACATAGATTCGTCCTTGGATTAGCGGTTTCATGAACTATTCATCTTTTCTTTTTCAATAAACTATCCATATTCATTTTTTATTATATAGCATTTAAATAGATAGTTTAGTTATTATTGTTAAATATTTATAAATTTGTAAAATCTATATTTTATTTAAAATATAATACTAAAAAATTATTTAAGAGAATATAAAATTAATTTTAAAAATAATAATAAACATAAAATTAAATAATGAGAAATTCCAGTTAAATAAACTTGACAATCAGACCTTAAATGGAAAGTCATTGTTGGTCCAAAATTTCCATATATATGATCAAAGGAATTTTGTAAAAGTTAGAGCTCTAAAATTAGAGAAAATAACCATTGTCCTAACTTTTAATGACTTTTTATTATCTAAATCCTTATTTAGAAAAAATATATAACTTTATTATGTTATAGAAGAAAAAAACTCACATAATAATCTATAAAATACTATTAATCATAATTAAAAAACAATTTAGATAACTAATTTTATACTAAACAAAAACTTACACTATGTCACCATTTAAAAAATTATAAAGTATTTTGAGTGAACATTCGTATGTTTTTATTGATTTTGTCGTTATGTAAAAATAACTCTCGTTTATACTTTATTGCGTTGACTTAAAAAGAAAAAAGAAAAAGTATTTTAATCACAATTCATTAAATAATTTATACTAAATATTTTATAATTTTAACTTTAATGTTTTTTTATGTGATTTTAATTTAGCTATAACAAAATATCAGTCTCTATATATTAAATATTTTGCTAAAGATGTTGACAAGGACTTCTATTATATATTTTGCTAAAAGATGATGACAGGGACATACACTATTAAGTTTATTATCTCAATCATTATTAAAAAATATATATAACTAGTTATTATATTTGTACAAACAAACATAATAATCTATTAAATAATTATGATTAAAAAATAATTTAAATTATTAATTATATACCAAATAAAAAGTATACACTACGATTTAGTTCCCATTTTATAAAATATTTTTATACAGATTTACAAAATAATGTGTACCAACCATGTTTTATTTATAATTTTAACTTTAGTTTTTTTTTTTTTTTGTGTGATTATAAGTATAACTTTGGGAGATTGTCGATTGGTTTGGTTAAGTCGGTTATATACTTAATTAAAATTCTACGTCCATAGATTGAATATATCATATATTGGGAAGAATGTCAATTTTACACACCAAGTTGTAAGAAGGTGTCAAATTTACTTATTAAGTATCAAAATTTCATTTATATGTATGAACTTGTCAAAAAGTGTCAAATATATTTAAAATAACAGAAATGTTAATGCCACATGTAATATCCACCTATTTTTTATTTTTTTAAATTGACATTATTTTAATTATTTTTCCATTTAAACAAAACTTATTTTTACTTTCTCTCTCATCCCTCCACAACTCTCCATTTTTTTCTAATTTTTCTCTCTTTGATTAACTCAAGTTCTTTTGGATTTTTACCTCTTCTAACCTCCAAATGCTCCCTAACTGAACTTTAAATAGTCATCATCATTGGTGGAAGTTTTTGTTGGCCGATTCTAAATCATAGACGTTGTGACCAAAATCTTCATTAGTCGAACCCTAAATCATTGTCGCCATTAGCGGACAATGTCGAATCAAGGTAATACAATTAATAATAAAATTACTCATAGATGAAGAAATGAAGAGTGAAATATTTAAAGAAAATGGTAAGTTGTGAGGGTAAAGAAAGATAAAATAAATAAGAAAAGATTTTAATGTTTTGTTTGAATAAAAAGTAATTAAAGTAATGTCAATTTAAAAAAATAAAAAATATGTAGATATTACATGTGGCAAAAATTTTAACACCGTTTAATATTTCTGTTATTTTAAATATATTTGACACTTTTTGACAAGTTCATACATATAAATGGAATTTTGATACTTAATAAGTAAATTTGACACCTTCTTACAACTTGGTGTGTAAAATTGGCATTCTTGATCGGATTACAGTTATTTTTATATTTGACCATTTACATAAAATAATTTATATTCTAACATCTATTAAACTAATTTAAATCAACTAATTAAATAAAATTAAGTGAAAAATATCAATATAATAATAATTTAAAATATTTTTTCTTATTAAACAAAAACATAAAATTAAGTTGTTATATTTTATAAATTGATCAGTTAAACATAATCATAAATCATATTAATATATTACAAGTGCAAATCAAAATGGTCAAAATGGTTTGATTATTTGAATAAACATTATATTTGATCTTACTATATCGGTCATACTCAAACAAAACTCTATAATTGGTAAATTAAATATTTTTTATTCCAAATTATGTAAATATAACGGTGGAACAGTTAGTTCGAATGATCAACTTTAATTAAAATGCTACACTATTTTCTTTGAACATTATGATTCCAATTTATTAATTTATAATATTATGACTCAATCACTCATAATAAGAATTGAAATTTGAAAATGATTAAACATCTTTAAATTATGACAATTACATGGAAATATAAATTACTTAATAAAACTGTAGATTATTGCCTACTTAAATTTTCTTAATTTGACAACTATTACAGGTGGTTTTACATTTATGCGCAAGTATTATTATTATTATTATTATTTATTTTATGTATTTTTTTCCTAATTAATTTACCTTCAAACTTATTACATTTTAATCGATATATAAAAAAAATAATAAAAAAGTTTATTTTCATTTTATTAAAATAATTAGAAAATAAAACCCACCAATGTAGACTAGTAGTAAAAATCGGTTTAATAAACAAAAAATAGTACGAGTTCGATTCTAACTGAAAGCGCTTTGAGTTGAAGCTAAAGATATGACGGCAAGGGTGAATATATGATTTAAAATCTACCCAAGTTAAATTTATTTTATAAAATCTACCCGGGCTAGAAGGATAAAAATATCATGCAAATTAACCAAATATACCTATTTTACCGTCACTAATTCCACTGTCAATAACGGAAATTTATCCTGATAAAACTTTTTCATAAAACATGTCCGAACTAGAATAATAAAAAATTGTTAATAACTTTATTATTGTCATTTAGGTACAAAATATTTTGAGCTATCTGACCCAGCGACTAGATAAGCTTGTACACAGATACGACTTAAGTAATGATAGTTTTAGTTAATTAAAAAATAAGGAAAAGAAAAAATGAGCCCTTAAACTAACAGTAAGGGAAGCATAAAAACCCAAGGATTGAATTTGAAGGAAAGCACACACTCCCTACAGCTTGGGGTATTAAGAAGCAAACAAAGGCAAAATTCCTCGAATCTTCTATCTATTCTACACCCTCACCGACTATCAAACCTCGGCGCTCTCTCTGAATTCACTCTCTTATGAACCTGCGCCGGTAAGTTAGGATTCAAACATTGATTCCTTTCGTTCGAAGGACTAGCATTCAACTCTTGGAATCCGCTGGAGGTAACTTCATTTTCTGCTTCATTTCATGATCAGCTTCCTATTCGTAGTATTTTTACTGTATTATAGTTATTATTATCTATAGTATCAGTTTCTACGGACATTCTTGAAGTTATGAGTCAGTTTTAGCTGCGGTGAAGCTATCTAGATCGCTGCGACAATTTGTTTATATTTCGGATTTCATTTCAACGATCTTAGACCTTGTTTTAGTAGAGTATTGAGTATAAAATGCATCGATATAAGAACTATTAGAAAGTTTTAGCATGGAGTAAGATTGTTTGTTTGAAAGGAATACATGTTGCAAAATTTGAAGTTTGTATTAGTAGATAGTCATGAAATGCAACTGTAATACAAAAATGACTGAGCAAAAGAAACAGTAAGGGTGGATGACATATGGAGAGGAATGCAAGAACATTATACTAGAGAAAATTGACGTATTCTTTGATGTGTATATGTTTATTTATCTGTGTTTTTCCCATTGTTTTCAGACCTAGTTGAGGTCTTAACAGTGCCTCTTTTCCTCCCTGTCAAAATCCTTGGAAAGATTTTACTTCAATCTCCTAACCTCCTTTCGTTGTGGCAGCTGACCCTTTGGTCTTCGCTTCCAGGAGGCCGCGAGGTTCACAACTGCCCAAAATCAAACCGCCGTACTCGAGTTTATATACCAATTGAAGCCCTCGTGATTATGTTTGAATAGGAAAGGAAAAAACGATTAATTAATTAATTAAACAGGCAAAATAATTTTTATTATTATTACTATTTTTATCATTACATCCATTTTGTTCATTTATTTCATAACACTGTTATTATTGTTACCTCTGGTACTATAATTATTGTTATTACTATGATTACATCCATCATTATACAATTTATTGTTATTACTATAATCAGTTAATATCATCACCATCATTATTTACTACTACTACTACTACTATATTTGTTGTCGTCTTCATCATTATTATTGTTGTTGTTATTGTTACCACTTCATTCTATTGTTTGATTGCCAATGTAGTGTAGCTCAATAGTTAGAGTATCTGCTTCTTGGAGTGGAGGTTGTGGGTTTGACCCTTACGTGGCGTGTTTCACTCTTTAAAGTATATTTGACAAAACACAAAATAAAAGTGACTTTACTCTGGCAATATTCTTCTTGTCTCACAATCTTGTATGCGTTTCCAAATGAGGGCTTATATATTGACCTGATGGAGCAAATATATTTTCCTCTTTGATCGCTATTCAGAGTTTCAGATAACATATTCTATTAGAGAGCATTTCCATATGTTTGTGCTGTAATCAGTATGTTAACTACCCTTGATATGGGAGTCAACAAGCAGTTGAAATATGTGGTTTACAACATTCCTGAGAAGGATGAAGAACATGTATTCGTATAGACGAGCTCTGTTACACCTTAAATTGTATCCATAAAATTATTTACATATGTGTAACTGTAAGTTTATATATGGTGGTTTTGAGCTTTCATGCATGTTGACAGGTCACATGGCCTCCAGCTTAATGGAATTGGAAATGTGAAAATATATGGACTAATTGGCCTCAGTGCTGAAAAATTCTGAAGTTAACATCCGTATAGACAAATAAGTGTATAGAATGGTTTGGCATTCAATTGCTTATGGACATAGAGGAGACAAGTGATGATTCAAGGGAAAAAGAAAGAGGGCCCTGCAAATGCCATGTTGCATCCTTCAGATCTCATGGAAAATTTTGGATCTATTTCTATGGATTCTCAAAGAGATACTACGAGACATACAGAAGCAGATTATTATAGTGATCATAACAGGACGTCATACATGACAGCCTCACAAATTCTCTGGAGCACTGGAATGCTTGCTGAACAAATTCCCAATGGATTCTACTCGGTCATCCCAGTGAGCTTTCTCTTTTGTGTTAGTATGTACATTAGGTTGTTATTATTGCATCTCTAGCAAAGAAGCCTGGAGTTGATGGAATTTTTGTTATATTGGAAAATTTATAATGGAGAAAGTTAAACTGTAGTGTACTTTGGTACAGAAAAAAAGATGTTTTGGAAACTAGTTACCCAATACACATGCATTCTTGATAATTTTTTTAACCTGATGAAAAAATCGAATATGGACTGACTGCTGGTACTTTGCTACTATATTCTTTCTGTCCATAATAACCCTGCCACGTATAATTTTTATTACCTTGTATCTCTTCCACTTTATGGATTATATAATGTACTAATTATGAGTTTTTCTGTCGCTTCTGTATTTTTTGTTTTGCTTTTATTTAACTCTGAGTTTCACATTCCTCTCTTCATTTGTCATCATCACTTATGTGGATATTGTCTTCCTTTTTTTTTCTGCACAACCATGTTACTTTATATCTGTATATATAATGCATGTATTGTCAATTAATCCATTTACTGATATAATATTTTGTATATAGGAAAAAGGACTTAAGGAACTTTTTGATGATATTCCTACCCTAGATCAACTTTATGATTTGGAGTTTGAGGGATTCAAAGCTGATATCATTCTAGTAGATTCAGAGAAAGATAAAAAGCTTTTTATGCTCAAGCAACTTATTGTAGCTCTGGTAAAAGGTTTAAACTCAAATCCCGCCACAATGATAAAAAAGATCGCTGTACTGGTAAGTTACCCATAATCTTATTGTATTTTCAAATGTATTAAGTCAATTAATATTTTTTCTTGTGGCTATAAAATAGGGCTAGGTATTTATAGATAACCAGTACGCAAATGTAGGGGTGAACAACAATTGGGTAAACCCAACCCAAACCCAAACCCAAATTTAGTAATTTGGTTGGCTGAACAATCTTTTATTCATCTTTCCTAACAGAGTATAAGTCTTCACTCTTAGTTTTTATTTTTTCAAACAAAGTCTAGGTTCCACTCTTAGTTCGTGTTCGCCCCCTAAGCCCTAAACCCTAAGCACAGAGTTGAGCAAAAATCAGATAAACCCAACCAAACCCGGAATTTAGTAATTCGGGTGAGGCAGTTCGGGTTGGAGGTACAAATGTTGCGTTGGGTTACAAGTTCAACCCAAACTACCTGAACAAGATATTCTAAGACATGTAGCACGTAGAAACGGTATTTCATATATTTGGAATAGTTTAAATAGAAGAGTCTTTGAAGGGAAAAGTTATGGGTACGATCGTCTCAAAAGATTCATGTTACACGCGTTCGCTTCAATTCGAAAAAGGGGGGCTTGTACGGGATGATAATTTTTCGATCTTATTGGCATTTAAAATTCTTACGTTATTTTCTTATTTCATGTTTTGTTTTTTTCCTTCACCTTTGTAACGTTTGAACTTATTTTGCACTCTTTTTAATAAAAGTTGACATTTTTTTTTTAAAATAATTGGAATAGTTAACTAATACAAGGATGCTACAATTTATAGGCAATATTAGAAGAGTAAACAATGGAAGAAATTCCTAGATGAACATAAATGAACTTTTGTTGGGAAAACACATAACTGCCAACTACCTTCTCTGTGTTTTACCATTGTAAAATACTCACAGTTCAACAATTCTTCTTTTCTTTCTGTTAGCTGCAACCCTGGATTTATCCATTATCACCACAAACAAATCCAAGATGAAAAACATCTCCCTTCTCATTCTATCCGACTTGTTTCTTGCTGCTTGATATTTGTTTGGTATAATAACCTACAACCCCTGCTATATTCCCCAAGTTTTCAACCAGATAACGAAGCACCTATACCCGGTTTTATTTTCTATTACTGAAGTCCTGTTTTACAAATCTTTTTCTATTGTTGCCTAACTCAGTTTTGATAGTTTTCTTATTGATGATGATTTGCATGCCATTGCCTGGTATGGTAGTCTACTTGATGGGGTAAAATTACGGCATATGTACGCTCTTCTACATTTCTCATTGCCTTTGATAAACACGTACAGTCTATGTTTCTCTTTCATCCCTGTAGGACTGGGGCACAAAATCCCTTGCTGTCTATAAATGTAACATAAAATGAGATAATCTGGTTTCAGAAATATCTTCCTGGTTGATTAGCTATGTATTTTTAACAGGTGTCTGATTTTTATAAGCGGGCAAACTTGGAGCCAAAGCCTATGGGTATGGGTAACGCAGTTTTAACAGAAAACCAAGGTGTCCAGCTACTGGGGCAAATAAAGCACGGTTCTTGCCGCCCTCGGGCAATATTATTTAAAGTACTAGCAGATACTGTAGGCCTTCAAAGTAAACTTGTGATGGTAAGCCTTTCCGTCTAGAGTAAGCATGCTCTTACTTGGTTATAACTTGACAAATAAAAAGAGGAAAGGAAATGAACTTAGCTTGTGCAAGTTTCTCTTTTTAATTTGTGTTTTAGAGGAATTTTCCTTGTCCCTGTTGGACTATAACAATTCATTAACTTAGTTTTGAATTACATAGAGGTTGCTGTGACATTCTCTGGGAGCTTGAGATATGTTTCCATTTTGCATGATAATATATTTATAATATTGTTGTTCAAAATTTTGTTTCCATTGACATATCAGGGTTTACCTGCTGAAGGGGACTCCGAATGTATCGACTCCTATGAGCACATGTCTGTAACAGTATTATTGAATTCAGTGGAGCTTTTGGTTGACCTTATGCGTTTTCCTGGTCAACTGATACCCCGTTCGAGAAAGGCAATATTTTTTACTCATATCTCTGCAGCAGGGGAGAGTGATTCTGCAGAAAATGATTCATGTGATTCACCACTGGAGCCAAACAGTCCTTTATATGGATTTTCAGAGAAAGTTGATCTGGACAGGTTAGAAGATTTGATTGCTTAAGCTAATGCATCATCATTTAGATTTTTAATCCCTATCATTTCTATGCTTAGAAAAATATCTTCATTTCTTTATCTACATATAAACTTAACCGGTCTTGGTAATTTAATGTCATTAATTTTAATGATTCATGTGGCATAGTGCTGAGAAGGATGATAGCTTTCTCCAACAACGGAGGTTAGAAGCATCCATGAACCCAGCAGGACCTTCATTAGGGAATATGATGTTGCCATCATCGCCTTCAGTTGGTAGAAAATTGAGGTAAAAAGCCAATTTGATAATAGCATTTTTAGTGAATTTATATATGTGGATGGGTCTCACGATACATTTTATTTGGTATAAAAGTATAGTTGGTTGGGATCATGGTCTCATTTGGCAATAGATTGGTGGACAGATGTATGATCCATAATCTTGCAAACATGTTCAATGCCATTTGGTATAAAAGTGTGTGGGACAACAATTGGAAATTGAGGGGGATGATCAACTCATATATGATTGGAGCATTTTTTCAGCACATGACCATTTGTCAAATGAAATATTTGCTAGATATGTATCCAACTGAAATGCATTCCAACCAAATGTGATCAAATATCAAATACACCTGGTTTATTTAATGGCTCTTGTTGTTTCTTTCTGTCATTTCTCTCCCTCGCTCATCATGCATATGTATGTTAGATTAACCTTTTGCGAGCTTGTTCTGATTGATTCTTCTCTTTGTCCATCCCAGTTCATCACACAGTGAACCCGATGTAGCAACTACTTTTTGGCGTAGGAGCCGGCGAAGGGATATTTCTCAAGCACGGACTGCAAGCTCCAGGTTGGTGAGATTAGGCGCAGCTCATTCTAATTAATTTGAAAGATGATGTCAACATCAAAGGGGTTGTTTCTTTTCTTTTCGCTTGGACCATAAGAGATGTTTTCATGAGAATGAATTTCATGCTTAAGTATTGAAGTTATGCCATCCTTGTAGGTTTTGATTCATGCTCATTCTTTTTGCCCTTGTAATATCATTCAAATCTAGAAGATTATGAGTTTATAGTTCATCCTAGTTAGATGATGCAATCTCGAAAATAAAATGCAAGTTTGAACTGGATGCAGATGCGGCTCAGTTCTATATACATCTCTCTTCTTTCTTTCTTTTTTTCCAATTGTCCCACTGATTTTTTTCCATGCATATATTATGATTGGTTTATAATGTTTCCTTATGTAATAACTCTGGAAGCTGCTAAATGCTAAACGTGTAATCATATGATGCTATGCAAAATTACAATTACATGATTTAATATTCAATAAACTCAAAATATGGATTGTCTTGATAATATTGATGTTTGTTGTGTTATTGTAAGTCCTCTTATGTTTTATTCCAATAGACTGATGATTTTTCCTTTGGTATATATTCCTTTGTGTTCACCCTTTAGGGAATATGCATTCTGAATTTATAAATCAAAAAGTATATGGATACATCAAAATATTATATGATCCTTGGCGAGTGATATTTTCAGTGGTGTGCATAGAATGCTGTAAACATCATATTTTACATTTTCTACCATTGATTGGTAAAGTGGTACTATTATAAAAAATATTACTGTAACCTGTTAACATGTGGTTTGAAGTGCTCCACTTTTTCCAGTCCAGAGCATCCCTTAATTCAAGCACGCGGGAGATCCATACTTAGTGGTGATAGGAAATCATCCAGAAATCACACAGATGATATGGGTACCTCAAGGTGCTTATCTCCTCATTGTAGTTCTACAATTGAAACTTTCAATCTCACTTGTTCTTGCTCATTTAGTAGAATTTTAATTTTTACTCTTATTGTAAACTATGTTATTCTGAGGCTCATTTTTTTTTTCTAGTTGTTTTACTCTTTCTGCCTGTGGTTGTCTGTATGTAATCGAGGTAGTTCTCAAGGGTTTACAGCAAATGTTTAAGGATACTTATCTGGATGCTGAACTGTGGAATATCTAAGTGCTATTGGTTAAACGATGAAGTGATCGCAATTTATATACTGCCATTTTCAGTCATTGTGTAGCCCACTTTCCTTGTAAATCAAAGATTTACTCATAAATTTTACTCAAGCTACTTTACTTTGGTGTTAGATAACATCATATGGTTAGCTAATATTGACTTTTTATTACAAAAGATTTGACTAGCTTTCAATTAAAGATTCTTAATTTTACTCCCTAAGGTATTTAGTGCCATCTCGCCTTATCAGTTGGGTTCAATGCATGACCCACACTTCAGAATGGTTCCCTCTTTCTTTTTTTAATCTCTGAGTAAGCTTCTATGCTAAAGAATTAAATTATATTTTCTTATAGGTCAGGAAGTGCCTTGACATCTGAAGCTCGTAGATTCAGAAGAAGAAGCATTAGCATGACTCCCCAAATAGGCGATGATATTGTCAGGTGAATGTCTATAGTATCATGCTCACTTTGCATGCTTCTAATTAACTACATCACAACAATGGTGCAGTTGAATCTCCAAACTTGTACAACAATGGTGATAACCTTCCTGTCCTAACATGTTAAATTGTATTTGAAGATTTTTGTTTGAATGTTTGGATGAATGGAATTAAGGAGCACTACAAGCAAACTCCATTTATGAATTCTGAGAAAACTTGAGATATCTTTTTCAAACTTATCTTATTTAATTAGTCTAGTGATTTTTGGTTCGAATGGCTATTGGCATAGGAGAGGTCATCTAAGGTAAGATATTCATATCCATAAATTTATGAGTAAAACCTAACATTGTGCAGAAGAACCCTAGTCGCAATCTAAGAAAGTGATTGTATTAATTCCTATTACATTAAGACTTTTTGAATTGTAAACAAAATCATTAATTTTGTTGCCACCTGGAAATAAGAGAGGAATAGGAAAAAAATTCAGCACTTTATAATGGTAAAAAGTAGTTGGTTAAATGTGCAAATTTAGTCATTTATTTATACCTGTGTACAATAAATTAGGCAGATGGTTCATGCAAAGCATCACTATCACCTTGTCTGTTTGCGTGAGAGAGTGAAAAACAGAGTTGTTGGGGCTGGGTTTCTGAAGGAGATAGAGGTCCTCTGAAACATGCAACCAGGAGGTACTGGTGGCGCTAGGATGAGAGAAGATGGCGGCGATTGCGTTGGCGTTAAAGAAGAAAATTGGTATGAAATCCTCTTCCGGTAGATGCTCCCATATCATCTTCAGCATTTCTGTCTAGGGTTACGCAGCCAACTGCATTGATGATCTGAAGTGACAACTTACCTAAGGGAAATAGTAATTAAAACTACTCTGCATATGAAGTGTTCAGTTTTTGTTAATGATCTAGGTCAATTCAGTTGTATAATTGCTGGTCAATCCCGAATCCCCACCACCCCTCTCTGTTTCCTGTTATCTGCATTGATTTCATTTTGCATTCCTTTTTATATCGCACTTAGGTAATCTATGCCTTGCTGTGGTAAATCCATATCTTACCAAGTCCAAGACATGTAAGGGTTGTTGCATGCAACTAGCCTAGATTCATCTCAACAAAGTTAACCTAAACAACTTTGCTTCTTCCAGCCAACAAGGTTTCCTTTTGTAGCTGGATTATGGGATTTGGCCCGTTGGCCAGAACATTAGATCTGATTAGACTTGCCTCCATTCTCCCCTTCTTTTATTTCATATACTACATTTTGTGTAGATATGGGCTTCCATTAACCCCTACCTAGATGCATGAAAGAATTGTGATGTACTGTGTAAGAACAGCACTGTAGTTTTCAGGTTGGTTTTATTGTATTGCCACATTCACTTCCCTAAATGGTAAAGTATTCAATTCTGGATTTTTGTAAAATAACCTCTCTTGTCGATCTTGTGATTGCATGTCCTCACGAGTACAAAATTAGTCTCTCCAATCCAATCTAGAAGGCTAATACTTGTCTTGATCTTGTACTTTTGGTTTTAATGTAGTGGTGCATCGACTTCCCTAAATGGTAAAGTATTCAACTCTGGATTTGTTAAATAATATGTCTCTCTTGTCAATCTTGTGACTGCATGTCCTTGTGTATGCAAAATGTTTCAACACTATCCTGAAGGGAAGTGTGCATGGTGAAAATTACCCCTATTGTTAAGATCTTAATTATCTGCTGAAAAAGTGATGCAATCAACCTCCTAACAGCTTGTGGAACATTATACTTTTGACACCTTGATAATCCTATTATATTAGCTGCATGATTTCTCTTGACATCTTAAATCATATATGTGCTTGCCTGAAACAATTTGAAACCACTCTGCTGTGGAACTACCTGTGAACCTCTTCACTGGTGTGAATTGCAGAGCATAGTTTAAATCATGCACTCTGTATATAAAGGACTGTTTCGATCATTTGATTAATTTACTTTCTGCACATAATCTGAACAAACCATGTTTCAAAGCATTTAGTATAGTATCACACATTGAAAACTCTCAGATGTCTCTCTCTTTTTATCTGTTGGCTGTGGAACCTAGACTTGATAATATGGCGTATTATAGCAAACTGGGAACAGAGCAACATGTTACGAGGCCAATCTTGATTTGAACAGTGTTATCGGGACTCGGGACTCAAGAGTTGGACTAGTAATGAATTGCACAGGGCTGTTGTGTACTAAGAAAGATTATGGTGCCTGACATTTGAAAATTAAAGGTTTTGGCCCCTGGGGTTTATGATTACGGGTGTTGGCTGCAACAGTGTCTACTTGAGATGTCTTTTCTTCATTGTCCTTGGTGGTGCAATTGCTATACCTTTCCATTTGACATCAAGTATAAGTGGGCCATGGTACCCAAGACATGACATTTTCAGTTCCATGTTCGGGTGAATTGAAACTCGTAAAAAATGTAGTAAGATAGCAAGTCTAGTTAGTCCAATAAGAAAATGTAGTAGTGGTATATAATTTATCCATTATGTTCTCATCACTGGTGTCTCCTTATTGCCTGTGAAAAACTAAGTGTATATAAATAGTTAAATATTCTAGACTAGATACGAGATAGTCTTTGAAATAACTATTATGAAAGTATAGAAGATAACTATTTGAACTCTTCACTTTGAAAGATATGAAAATGTAATCCATGAAGGTATACATCTCAGTTTGACGAATAGCAGATGTATGTAGGTTCTTACTTATATTGTTGTTCCACCTTACTATAACTGTATTGAGTCAGTTCTTAGATAAGCTATATTTTTTTTGGATATATGTAGGGCTGTGCGGTCAATGAATGGAACTTTGAAGCAAAATCGTCTTTTGAGAGAACAGGGTGCTGACAGTTCCTATTCTCATTCCTCAGATGACAAAAACAGTGCTCTAGGTCAAGAAAAGAATGTAAGCAGCGTTATTTTGTTTGCTTCCAACCGCAATACTATAAATGTTCATTGAATTTTAGTGGCTGGTACACAGAATCACCTCCCATAAACTTGTTCACTTGTTATTCCAAACTTGTATTTAGCAACATTAATTAACCATCATTTTCAGAATCCACTTCTTTGCATAAAATGATCCTAGTTATTGTAGAGGTTATGGTTTCATGTTGGTTGAATGCAATAATTCTTGAAGTTGTTGAGCAGTTGCAATTTTGAATTAGAATCTCAGTTATCATTCTCTATTCTATTTTCGTTTCAGGTACCAGAATTCGGCCATGATGATATATCTGGTGGTAGGTCTCCTTTCAATGCCTATCCTAGGGAGCAAATTCCTCAAAAAGCAATATCACTGCCTTCATCACCTCATGAATATGAGAGCCAGACTCCTACTGAAAGGGATATTTCAAGGTTCAATCCAAGTGATGAAGCAGTCTCAGTTTGGAATAGAATACTGGAGTTACCCATGTTCCAGAATAATCCCCTTTTACCTTTTCAAGAATGGAATATTGATTACAAAGAACTATCTGTTGGAACTCGCGTGGGCATTGGTAAGGCTTTGACATCATATCTTCTTATTGCTCGAAAAGAATTGGATGCATGAGGTATATTAGTGTTTATTTATGCTCATCATGGAGCTGGAATAGTGTTGTACATAGTCAGTAAGTGCATCATTCTAAACCCACCTAAGGTAGTTCAAGTGGAAAAAGTTTGGACTTTAGAGATCTGATTTTCACTAAAATCACATTAATTGAAATGGGGGGTCATGGTGGTGGATGTTGTGCTAGCCTCTTATCCCCTGGTATAAATTTTTTTTGGTATCATTCCAAGTTGCCCTGCTTTAGTTTTTTTATCATATCAAAGAAAATTTTGTGAGATGTAATGGAAACTTTAGGCTATCTTTCTTTATTTTATACAACTGTTGGCAGCCTACTTTGTTGCATTATTGGTGATGGTTGAAGTTTGAAAAGTGCTCCTACATTCCACATAGTAAGACCCATGTCTTCATAGTGCTAGCCTCTTCCAGGGAAAAACTAGTCTTAAAATTTAGTGCTTAGGCTTGATAGAAGCTAAGATTTCTCAGGCAGGTAACTTGTCCACAATCCGCACGATTGAAGTTTGAGGTCTGTTTTATATTTTGTTTTAGCACTAGTGCAATAATCATGCGTTAGTCTCACTTTATTTGTCTACTTATGTACACTGATAAATTACACCTGGTTTATTTGGTAACATGACTGTTGATGGTGAAAGTCCTGTAGTAAATGATTGTCTTTGACCATTTCTTGAATTCCACGAAAAATTGACTTGGTTTGTATCCAGTTTTTGTTTACCCATCTGTTTGGCATTCTGTTTGGAATATCCCACTAAATAAATCTTTTAAGAACATGATTCTATAATTTATAGGTACTTTTTCATGGTGATTAGTTAAAGGATGTTTTTTAAATGTGCATATCTTCCATTTTCTCCCGTCACTTGCTTTACATTTTTCTGTACTCGTACTAGGATTCTTTGGGGAAGTATTCCGTGGCATGTGGAATGGAACACCTGTTGCCATCAAGGTGTTTCTGGAACAAGATCTGACTGCTGAAAATATGCAAGACTTCTGCAATGAAATATCCATTCTATGGTATTTTCTTTTTCTTGACAAGTCATAAGGGAATCTACATCTACTGTTTTTTATTTTCTTCATAAATTCTGACGTTCACCTCATTTTTTTAATGATTGTGTGTATTTTCCTTCCTTCTGGAAAGCCGATTACGACATCCAAACGGTACTTATCTTCATTTTCCTTTGTTTAATTTTGATTTCCCCTTATGAATTGTTACATCCTTTAAAAGAAATGATTTCCCCTTTGCCCAATCTGTTACGGGAGATTATTATAAGTGGAATATTCATTTTAAGACCCGACTCTGTATAATATCCAAGTAAGGTACTGTCCCAGAAAAGGTCTTAAGCCTATAAAAAGATTCCCAAATCATTAAGTTTTCAGCTCAAAAGTTAATGGTCGTTATCACCCATAACCAAACATATCCAACCTAAACCCATTCGACCCAAGTAACCCTTTCAACCTCTTTTTATTTATAAAAGATGTAACAAAAAATAACTTTTTTATTTATTTAAAAAATTGAGTTATTTGAATAAGTTTCTATATACAAGATCTTATTTGAAATATCTTAAAGCACATGACTTAATTAAGATTTTGACACCTTTAGCACGTTGTTATATTTTTTTTAGTTGTCATAAGAATATTTGATGGTTTTCTTGCAGTTATCTTGTTTCTTGGTGCATGCATAACACCTCCTCACCTCTCGATGGTAACTGAGTACATGGAATTGGGCTCGCTGTATCACTTGATTCATTTAAGTGAGCAGAAAAAGAATGTTAGCTGGCGAAGAAGACTGAAAATGCTGAAGGATATTTGCAGGTGCTCTTTTCTTAATGTTTATTTTTCTGTTGAGTTAGTCTTTCTGTGGGAGCTAACTCTATTAATTTTTCTGGTAGGGGACTGATGTGCATCCATAGGATGAAAATAGTTCATCTTGATTTAAAAAGTGCAAATTGCCTTGTTGATAAGCACTGGAATGTCAAAATTTGTGATTTTGGGTTATCGAGAATAATGACCAGCTCCCCCATCCCACACTCTTCCCCTGCTGGAACTCCAGAATGGATGGCACCCGAACTTATTCGCAATGAACCCTTCACAGAAAAATGCGACATTTTTAGCCTTGGAGTAATAATGTGGGAACTATGCACTCAAAATAGGCCGTGGGTTGGTGTTCCACCTCAGAGGGTATGTAGATATCTGCTTCTTTACTTTTCTTTTACATATTTGTCTCATATGCTTTGTTTTTCTGTCTTTTTTTATTCATTTGCTTCGAAATAGAGATTGTTTTGTCAATATTATGCTCTGCATTGTGTAGGTTGTCTATGCTGTTGCTAACCAGGGAGCACGTCTGGAGATTCCTGATGGTCCCCTGAGCAGGCTAATTGCAGGTCTGTCACATTTATTACATAATAATCATATCATATTTTTAAAATTTTGTCACATTCTGTAACAAGTATTATAGGGTATGTATGTTATGCAGAATAGTCTCGGAAGTATTAGTTAGGAGATAAATATAGTACGCAAGTTAATGAGTTCATTGATTTGATTCCCCATTTTCGATTTCAGATTGCTGGAAAGAACCAAATGAACGGCCTAACTGTGAGGAGATTCTAGCTCGGTTGCACGATGCTAGTTAACCCCGCCTCTCAAATGTTTTTAAGTGTTGTCTTTTCATGGGGTTTGGATTGACATTAAATGCCCTCAAACAAAATTGAACTTTGTTTTTTAGTAAGAAAATTTCATGGGGTTTGGATTTGAAATTAACAAAGGAAATAACAAGTGGACAATTGGCTATAAATGTTTTAAATGCATGTTGTGATGTTTCTTGATTGTTCTTCTTACACGATGGCGCCCCGATTTTATCGTTTCAAATGATAAACTAAAATTTATCGTTTGAAATGATAAACTAAAAAAAAGAAAATGTTTGAAAGTTATTGTGACATGTTTGTTATAATATATATTTACAAGATTTCTGTTTTAGGAATCATTAATTTTCATGCTATTATCCCACCATGTTATTTTTTCATAAAGAATTCTTGCTTAATTAGGTTAAAAAAAATATTCTTTCAATTTGATTATGAATTATTGTTAGGGAATAACTGACAAAAATTTATTTGTCTGTTGTGAATTAATGTGGTCTTATGAATACTTTTATTTCATTTAGTAATTCTACATCTACATAATTTTGATTAATAATTGATGAAAATTTATGATATGATTTTGATGATCAACAGTTTTAATTTCCAAGTATATTTGTAATATTTTCTTAATCTATTTGAATAATTTAGTTTTAAAAGAGAAAAAAGAAAATATATATTAATTTTAATTTATTAAATAAATTTTAGTTTTAATTATCTAAATATGTTGTCAATCCTTTTAAATATAATTTTAGGTATATTTGTAATATTCTCTTTGAGTCTTATTTAATTATCTAAATATGTTTGGTAGACTATGAAATTAGAATTTCAATGAAAATCAATCTAAGCATAATTTTATAATTCTAAGATTGTAATTACAAATTTTATATATTTTTTTTTCATTATTTAAAACATAATTAACATTATCCGATAATTAGTTTTTGAATTTATGATGTTAAAATATCGAATCGATATATTTTTTTATTTTTTTATTTAGTAAATTAACATTTTGAACCGATATATATATTATTTTAGTTTATGAAATTAATATATCGAACCGATATTTTGTTTTTTAATTTAGGAAGTTAAAATGTTCACAACGATATTTTTTTGAATATATGAAGTTAAAATGTGACATCTTTTTAAGTGATAATCTAAACTTAAACAAAACTATTAACGCTTGAACTATCATAATTGTTTATGTTAAATAAATATTTTAATAAAATATATAATATATATTAAAATTATTTTTATTATAATATTTTTTCAAATATAAAAAATAAAATTAAATTATAATTTTATCATTTTTTCAAACCTATCAAATTGTAATTAGAATTTTAATGTAAATTTTAATTTATCTCATCCAAACTTATTTTTAATATATTTGAATAAATTTAATTTGGAAAAAAAATGTACTAATTTTAATTTATTATATAAATTTTAGAAGTTTAATAGTTAAAATTTTCTAAATATTTAGACAATCTTTTTAAATTGCAAAATCCACTTTTCATTATGAATTTGAACCAAAATTCTAAAACAAGCAAACTCTTTAATAGTCCCAAGGGCCCCACTTATAAGTATTTGTGGTTCTCTAAATTTATATATATATATATAATTGACAAAATTTTGAACTCATTTTTTCAATTTAGGTTGAATTTGACTTATTTTGTTTATTTTTTTCAAACAAATTTAATTTATTTTTATGATCAAGTTATTTTTATTTATTAATTTTATAATTTATTATTAAATATATTATAAACTCGTTAGAAAGCTTAAAAATCACTTCTTATTATTCTTATTTAACGTTTAAATTGAAATAATAAGTTACTTAAAATATTTTATTTTTTATTTTTTATTAAATACATCATAAATATTATATAAAGTTATATTCATATTATAAAATTAATTTTTTTTATAGTCAATTATTATTATTATTCTTTTTATAAGTACTTATATTTATTAAAGTAATTTAACAATGAATAAAATGTTATTAATTTTAAAATCATATTTTTATTATAATTTTTTATTAATTTTAGCTACCCATAATTGGAATAATGTTGGGTTTAATTTTAAAAGGGTATGTTATTTACTTTAATTTAAATTTGATTTTTATGAAAATAATTTAAATTAAAGTGAGACTTTTATCTCATAAAATAAAAAAAAAATTAAATAAAATAAATGAATATATAATATAACTATTAATTTATAAATAAATATATATATATTATTGAGGGCAAATGGGAAAGAACCGTGAAGGAAAATAATTGATATGATTGGATGTTGTCATGATTTGAATTCATGCTCTTTTGACCATATCATTATGGGTTTGGTAATGGTTGGCTCTTGGACCTTGTTTGATGTTAGTTTTCTTTTAAATATGTTTATAGACTTTTTTTTTTCTAAGAAAATAATTATTTGATAAAATATTATTTTTAGAATAACTTATTAAAATAATTTTTGTCTTTAAAATTATATTTTAATAAAGTAAAATAAGAATATTTTAATATTTATTGATAAATTAAATATTAATAATTAAAATGTTTTTTAATTATAAAAAAATAATGATACATAAACTACTAGCCCCTTTGTGTCAAAATGGCCTAAGTTCAATTTATCATATTTAGGGATGAAATCTTGATTTAGGAACTTCACACTTTAACTATCACATCTATTATTTATTAAATTACCAATTAACACTTTATAATAATAATTTATTTCTCAAATAACCCTAATCCCCAATCTGTCACCTAAGTCCCTAATACTTCTTCGTCAAATAATAGTTTTTTAAAATAGAATAAGAATGACAAAAATAATCTACTTCATATAACATTTTTATTTATTTAGTTTTTGTATGATTAAGAAAACTAACTTGACTAGCCTTCAATTTAAGTAAAATTTTTTTTCTTAAATCTCTTAAGCTAATCTAATAAGTTAAAAACAGTAGATCAAACAAACATTAAGCTACATAACAATTATTTATTTAATTATTATTTTTTTATGTTTGAAGTTAGAATAATCTTCCAGTCATTTACGATTTTTTCCTCAACTTAATTTAAGTGAAAATTGAACTTGTAAAATTTGTTTTCATTATGAATCATGTAACCTATAGTTAAGCTACATTTTAATTATTTATTTTATTTTATTTTGAAGGTTAAAAATTAGAATATACCTTACTGTCATGATCTTCATTTCAAATTATTTTAAATGAAAATTGAATTTGTGATATTTATTATCTTATGAATCACTCTTATCACTTAAGATACTTTATTTGAATTAAACTTTATCAATTTATATTTTTTTTCAATGTTGAAACATTAATGACATTCACTTCAACTTATTATTTTATTCTCTTAGAAATCACTATTATAAATTTACCTATTCTTATTGGATTAAACTTGTTATCAATTATGTTTTAAAAGATTTTGTTTATTTTATTTATTATCAAATTGTTAATGTGATTTATAATTTTTTCCTATTAATTATATCTCACCCTTAATCCACCCACCGATGTAACCTACTGATAAAAATCTAATTAAAATATTAAAATATCATGAGTTCGATTATATCTGAAAGCGTTTTGAATTGAAGTAGGGAATATGACTGTGAGGTGACATACTAATTCTCCTTAATTTATAAAAAATTAAAAAATTTATCATTCTTAATATAAGAACAACCAAGTTCTAGCCAATAAAGTCACAACCCAATATGTGTGAATAATAATATTTTAGAGGCTTAAATACACAAATATGAAAAATTGAATAGCAAAAATGAGAATAATGTGAGAATAGGAGGACAGCTAAGCTAATAGGAAGAGGGACTACATTCATACATATGAATGAATATCTCTCTTCTCTCTCTCTATAACTCTCTTTCTCTCTCCTCCTAAATCCTCGCCGAGACAAAGAAGAGTGCGCCTGTGAGAAATTTACACAAGGATTCTTAACTTTTCTCTACCTTTCCAAGATCAAATCTTTAGATCGGCCATGGCTTCAACCAAACTTCGCGAGAAATTCGTTTACATCGCTAAGCTCGCCGAACAGGCTGAGCGCTATGAAGGTTTGTATCTTTTTTCTGTATCTGTTACTTTCAATCACTTGTTTATAGCTTTCGTTTAGTTTCTGATTGAAAAATCAACTTGATTTGACCTAAACTCGGCTTGATTGTTGTAATGTTATGTTGATCTTGACAACAGAAATGGTTGATGCTATGAAGAACGTAGCGAAACTCGACGTTGAGTTGACGATAGAGGAGAGGAATCTGCTGTCTGTTGGATATAAGAACGTGATCGGAGCTAGGAGAGCTTCGTGGAGGATTCTTTCTTCGATTGAACAGAAGGAAGAATCTAGGGGGAATGATGTGAATGCCAAACGGATCAAGGAGTATAGGAATAAGGTTGAAATTGAGTTAACTGATATCTGTAAGGATATCATGATTGTTATCGATGAACATCTCATTCCTTCGTGTCCTGAAGGAGAATCCTCGGTGTTTTACTATAAGATGTGAGTGAATTGAATTGAATTGAAGTGTTGTCTGGACATGCTTTTGTTTGTTTGTTTGTTGAGAAATTCATATCGTTTATTGATTATTTATGTGTAGGAAGGGCGATTACTATCGCTATCTGGCTGAGTTTAAAGTTGGGAATGATAAGAAAGATGTGGCTGATAAGTCTTTGAAAGCATATGAGGTTGGTTCTCTTTGTTTCTGATATTACCATATATGATAGTTGTTAACATTTGCGGGTTTCATAATTGAGCTGGATTATACTAGATCGATCTAGGTTTGCATATTTAGAACCGAGATTATTTACACATTCTATTATGTATACAGGCAGCCACAACCACAGCTGAATCTGAGTTACCTCCTACACATCCCATCAGGTTGGGATTGGCTTTAAATTTCTCTGTGTTCTACTACGAAATCATGAACTCACCTGAAAGGTTAGAAGAGATATATTCTACCATATTGAGCAATTTACAGAACTGTCTTTCAAACCGGGATATTAATATATGTCATGTATTTTTCAGGGCTTGTCACCTAGCAAAGCAAGCTTTTGATGAAGCGATTTCAGAACTCGACACTCTAAATGAAGATTCATACAAAGATAGTACCTTGATTATGCAACTTCTTAGGGATAACCTAAACCTTTGGACATCTGACATCAATGAAGATGGAGGTGAGCTTGGTTATTTGAAACATTAAGTTTTTTCCATATTGAACTGCAAGTTGTTTAATTTTCTGTTTTCAATGTTTGTGGCATCTAATGTTTTACCCTTACAGAAGAGTCGGTGTCGAAAGCTGGTGGTGGCATCGATGCAGAAGTATGTTATTAAACTAATGTCCTAATGACGGTCATTTTGTCGTGTGTCGTAACTAATTGGTTTTACGTTTTACAGTGATGAAGAAGAAGCAAGTAAAGTTGGGGAGCTGTGTAGATTGCAACATTCAGCCATATATTATATATATTGGAGCATTTCATAAGCGGGGGAAACATTTTTTTTTTTCTTTTTTCCGAAAATTACAATTAGTCTCTTCTTCTTCTTCTTGTTCTTATTTGGTATATTTCATGTGTGTTTGATTTGATCTCCTCCCTCCTTAAGCTTGATTTGCTGGACAAGTTCATTTGTCTTATTTTAATGTCTTTAAGGTGAATGTAGCTTTAAAAGAACCAACATATGTTTGCTTTCTCTCTGGGCTACACTATTATTTTATCTACCTTTTCATAATGTTTGTTTTTATTTTTTTATTTAGAAAGCTAGCACATGACCCTAAAATTATGCTAGACAAGATTTTTTTTTTTTTTTTTTTTTTTACAAAATTATTTTGTTTATTTATTTATTTTTCAAAAATATTTCAAATTTTTTATTATATTCTCTTATTTATTGATTAATTTGGTTATTGTCTTGATGAATATTTTGGAAATAAAATAGTAAGGGGTTATAAAGATTTAACCTAAGAAATTACATTTTTTAAATTATATATATTATGATCAACTGGCAATATAATAATTAAGATAGATACTAAGCTTAATTAATTGATAAGAACATTTATTATTAAATTATTAATTTAAATATTCATATCCTTTATATTATTTTATGAGTAAATGATACATGGTAGAATATGAAAAAACATTTATCCTTACTCTCATTTTAACAAGAATAATGTTTTTTTTTGAACAACCACAAATAAAAAAACCCTAATTAGCCAAAATTTATGGTGGAATAGCTTTAAACCCTAGGAGATTTCATTCATTTCACTTTCTCTCGATCGGGTAATTGTTTCTTTAGGTTTTCTGCTTCGATCGATGGCGAACAGCAATTTACCTCGGAGGATTATTAAGGTTTGTCAGATCCTCTAATTCAATTGATCTTGTCAGTCGCTTATCTCTTTTGATTCTTCATATATATATTTATGAAGAATTTTTTATATTTTTTGAAGAAATGGTCTGCTTCTTTGTATTGAGTTTTTTGTGCTTCTTGAATTGAACAGGAGACGCAGCGGCTTCTAAGTGAACCAGGTCTCTCTTTAAAACTGTATTAGCTATTTTTTGCCTTTTGTTTGCTATGCATCGAAATCTTCCAACTAGCTTTTGAGTTTCTAAATTAACACCTTGAGAGTAAGTTTTGGGGAGCTTTTTGTGTATAATTCTGCAATAGAGAATTTATTTCTACTTGAAGTTGATGGAATTATTTGTCATGTTGCATTTTATTTATTATATTTGTGATTATAGCTCCTGGTATCAGTGCCTCACCTTCAGAAGAGAACATGCGATATTTCAATGTCATGATACTTGGTCCATCACAGTCTCCATATGAAGGTAAGCTATTTTAGTAGGATTATTTGTTTATGAAATGATACATTTCATAAATGTTTGTTTTGTAAAGATTACTGCATCCATGGATTTTCACTGCAATATGCATTATAATGCATCTTAGAGTTATAATTGTGCTCAAAATGTATGTTGAATTTATATTCCTCTTGATAGGATTCTATTTTGTATCAAGTGGAAAAAGTTTGGACTTGAGAGGTTGAGATCTCAAGTTCGATTCCTACTTAAAACACCTTGATTGAACTGGGGGTCACGGCGGTGGGATGTCGTGCTAGCATCCTACAGGGAATAAACCCTGCTCTTATATATTTTTTTTTATCTAGATACTGTCATTTTGTCAATTCCCTTCTCTTGTATGGGGTCTGGTGAAAAGAAGGTTTGTTTGCTTGAGTAAGTTGATACTGTCACTTTGTCAATTCCAACAAGTGTTCTGTTAAATTTTCTTAGGGTTCATTTATTTGGAATTGGAAATTCAATTATTATGAATTAGAGTTGAATTACATTAATTATCATGTTGAGAGAATTTATAAAATTATAGTAGATTTTTTTTACCAAATTCTAGCGATTGTTAGATGCAATCGGAGATAGTTTCAATATTTGGAAAACTGAAAGACATAAGAATAAAAAGAATAATAACAATTGGAATTACAAACCAAATCTAACTAATTAGGAAGGTGGATGGTTGTTTACAATTCCAAATCCAATTCTCCTTTTAAAGTTGTAACCAAACTTAATAATTGGGATTGAAGCCCCAATTTGATTCCAATTTTAATCTTAAACAATTAAAACTTTTCTAAAATTATGTCACTTGTTGGGTGGTTTCGATTTGGATGGATTAAACAGTTTTCTTTGTTACTTTGTGTCATTACTTTGAAGCAATTGTCTTGCTTTTGTTTTGACCGGGTTATCATGTAAAGTCCCTTAATAAGATATTATGATCTTATCAGGTGGGGTATTCAAGCTGGAATTGTTTTTACCCGAAGAATATCCAATGGCTGCTCCAAAGGTATACTAGCAACTTTTAAATCTATGTTTTAAACCTTACTAAACACTTTGTCAAGTAGCTTCTATTGTGTGAGGATTTAATGATAAGTTATGTCTTAGATATATATATTTTTACATGTCTTTGATATTAAAAGGCAATTTATTGTTAGTTAAATTAGCTGTTAGTTGGTAGTTATTTTTGTAATGATTAATTAATATAAATAAGTAGTTATTAATTGGGTGTATGTTATGTTGAATATGGAAGACAATTGTCTTCTTTCTAAGGGTTCTCTTCTTCTTCTTCTAAAGGTTTTTTCCCCTCCTTCCTTAAATGGAATTATCCTGAAAACGGGAGCCTATCTTCTACAGTCTTCAGGAAGTATTACTAGACGACTCAATTGTTTATGGGGAAGCCCCAAATTCAGAAGGTGTCGCCGCGGTTCAAAAAACAAATTTACCTTTGCGACATCTTCAATAAGTATTTGGTTATGATGAATGTGACATTTCTTGGTCAAAGGATTTCATTATGACATTAACGAGGGTCAAAAGACCAAGGTGAACTTCAAAGTCCTAGCCTCAAGCAACTTCGCCATCATGAACCACTGTGGCCAAGCTTGCACCAAAAGGTGGTATCGACAACCATTACTAGCCTCAAATAGCCTTGCCGGATTTGCTTCCCTTGCATCCGTATTGCACTTTCTGCCTTCGTCTTCCATTGAAAGTCATCTTTATCGCCTCTATGAGAAACTAAAGACATTTAGGGAATATAATGATAAGCGAGTAAATGCCTCGAAAGATTAAAGAAAATACAAGGAAACATTTTTCTTTTCTTATGTTCGGCCATAGAATAAAAAGAGATAGGGCATAAGCATTTGGCCTTAGTGGGCTAGGATTACGAGGACAAAATATTTGATGCAAAGTCTATTCATGATTCTTTTCATGGTTGGATACCCTTTTTAATCAATATTTCGAGAAAGAGATATTCAATTGCAAAAATAAATATCTACTCTTACAAAAAGAATATCTAGAAATTGGATAAGGAAGATGCATTTTCATCATAAGGGTGCCAGCTACAAAGATATTGCGAACCACAAATTAGTAGATGTGGATTCTACACATTTTGTTAATCCAGCAACCCATCTCCCTCTAAAAAATGCAACTAACAATGTGAAGATGGCTTCTCCCCAAACTAGGTTTCTCTTATCCTATGTCATGAACTGGTAATTTGATCTTTATCTTTGATTTTAAGCATATCCATCCGCCTAACGGTGCAAGGTTTTTTATCATTTATTCTTTCACTCATTCTTGTACAATCAAACCATTGTTGGAGCTAACACATGAGAATATAAGCTATTTTTATTGGTACGATAACTCTCCATGGTCTATCAACGCTTACAAAAAGAGAAGATAGGAGTTTAGGGTTTATGAATCTTATATTTAGTATACGACAAGGGAAAAGTGTAACTGTTAGAAAGGGATGGGATAACAGAATACAAGAAGAGATGGGAAAGGAATGGCCTAAACTCTTAAGATGAGTTCATATGAGATATTAGAATTGCCTTTCAACTTACACATTCAACATAATATTCTAACCTAACTATTCTCTGCATCATATACTAACTCAAAATATACCCTTTAAATAGCCCACAGGCCTTCACAATATAAACAACTCATGACAAAAAGACACAAAGATGCATAATGCAACACACAATCCTTCAGAGGTCATGATTTCTTAAACGGGGTGTCAAAATATCAACCTATGCGTATTGATATACTTTTCCAAGTCACACTTTACCTTTTCAAGAGCCATTTATTCCTTATGGTTGGAGGTCCTTGTCTTCTTAAGCAAGGCTCACTCTTGCCTATATAGGAAATTGATCTTTCATTTAATTTAGCTTTTTTGTATTACTATAAATTGTACTCCATTTGTATTAGTTAAATCATCCAATATGTCAAAAAAATCTTCTCTACAATGGTATCCAACTAATATTACCTTTCTTAAGAAATTCTCACACAAGACAGTGCAACTATTGGTGAAGAGTTTAGCCTCATATTCACAAATACAATCAACTATTTTATTTGTACTATGATGTTTTTTTATCCAGGTTCAAACCATACAAACCCATGCATGGCTATCTTCTTCATTCATGTTGCCTTCATTTAGAAAAAAACAATCAAGTCTTAAACTTGTTTCTATCTTCTTCAACATTTGTTGGATATTGCTTGTCATCTTTTTACGCCCCAATCATCCAACACCGTGAGCCTTGTTCTTCCTTCCTCCATAAGCCTTGTTGAATATTATGTCCAAATGAAGCAAAAACAATCAAATGTGAGATTTTGTCTCCTCACAGCAAGCGAAAGTGTGCCACTACCATCCCGATCATTTGGGAGGCAACCCCAAGTGTCAAAAACGAAGAGCTCCTGGCTCTGCTAGGTGCCCGAAGTCTATGGATATCGTGGGAGTCACTTGCCTTCATTTTTTACTTATACACGTTTGCTATCAATGAAGATCTATCTTTTAGAGCACTATTTTGATTCAAGAGGTTTAAATTTTCAATTATGAAAAAACTGTAAAAATCCATATGTTGTATATTCACCCACAAGAAATCAAGTCAAAAAATGACTTTTTGGCCATATCTTGTTTGGGCCACCTCAATAGGATGTAGGGAATCTCAAATTGACCCACCCAAAACAATTGAGAGCCCATTTAAGATTTGAGTCGAATTATCCAAAAGTTTGACATCATATACGCAAACTCTCCATTAGCACCGACTATATCAATTTAGTTATCGCCACTCTGTAGACACTTTACGACGCCATTCTGCGATCTTAACTCTTTGTTGAGCGTTTGTTTTGATCCACTATTTTGAGTTGAATAAAGTCTTTTGGGCCTCCTCATTTAGGCTGAAATTTACTGCCTAGATTTTGGGGAGTAGAAATATCAACTTGGACCTATTGAGATACCTTTCTAAGGGACACTTTCCCCTTTCCACTCCTAAAACTAGGAAATTGCTCATTTATGTGTATCTAAGAAATTGTTCATTCATTTAATTAGCTTCTTTTTGTAATGCCTATTTGTATAAGTTAAATTGAACAAGTATGCAACAAATCTTCCTATACAAAATTTCTACATGGTGAGTAATGATACATTATGTATTAGATAATAGAAGGCAGTTAGTTAAATTGGTAGTAGCTATTAGCAGTTAGTTGGTAGTTATGTTTAATGAGTATACATAAGTAGTTTGTAATGATTAGGTCGTGGGTTCGAGCCTTCATGACCATTTAAAAAAAAAATAAGAAGTTGAATATGGAACAAGAAAGGTCTTCTTTCAAAAGTTTCTTTAGTTGTCCCTGCTTAAATGAAATTTTATATCATGGTAATTAGCATTTATTATTGACAAGGTGTACATGTGTTTGACCATCCATCTATGTTTAGAATATCTAACGATGTCGTGTAAAGTTTTCTGCCTTGTAAAACATCTGCACGGTGTTTGTTGTTGGAATTTAAATTTTCTAATGTCTTGTGTTGTATGTCAACTGTGGAGGTCTCAAACCAGTAATAATTTCCCGTTTGTTTGTTACAGGTTCGCTTTCTGACAAAAATTTACCACCCTAATATTGACAAAGTAAGTGGATCATGAAATCTTCCTTGTATATAATACTCAAAATGGAAATAAAAGTGATATAATTTGGTGAAATTATTTTGCAGCTGGGAAGGATATGCCTTGATATTCTGAAAGATAAATGGAGTCCTGCCCTTCAGATTCGAACAGTATTGCTAAGGTATGTATGTATGCAATATGCATAGTTGCTTATTGTCTGAATAATAATTACCTTGTGTGATGTTTCTATGTGTAGAAATCTAGTTATTCTTTTGTTTCTTAAGTAACCGACCTGGATGAGAAATATTTCATTTCTTAGTTGTCTTATGCTCAAACTATTTGGTCATGAAATCAGCATCCAGGCTCTTCTGAGTGCTCCAAATCCAGATGATCCGCTGTCTGAAAACATAGCGAAACACTGGAAGACAAATGAAGCAGAAGCTGTTGAAACAGGTATTTTTTCTTCTGAACATAAGAAAGCCGCATGACATGTTTCCCATGTCAAAATTGGAGTGTTAAAACGTTTACTGATTCCCATGTCAAAATTGGATTCTTGCAGCGAAGGAGTGGACGCTCTTATACGCCACTGGGCATTAGGATGAAATGGGGATTTGATTCCTCCTAGATATAAATGAACACTTTATAGTAAAGAAACTTATATCTTTGATCAATGATCAAATTCTGAGGTTGCATGTTTTGCTGCAGTTCATGTGCTGATGAACTTGCATCATTATCTTACTTAGATAAAAATCCTTGGGTCTTTTGTTATTGTTTTTACTTGCACCACTGTTGGTAATCATTTGTTTTACTTCAAAAATATTAGTTTAACCTCTTTTATGGTATATGATTAAAAGAATTATATCAGTCTTGAATTGTGAGCAAAAATGACTAAATGAATCATGATTTGGAACCATTTCCTGTCCTACCCACCTTTTAAATATTTTTTCCCAAACTACCCACCTTTTCATTCACATTCCCAAACTACCCACCTTTCTCTCTCTAAATCATTAATCAACCTATTAATTAACTCACTCTTTATCTTAACCCACTAATTAACTCACTCTCTCTCTAAACCCATTAATTAGCTCCAATCTCTCTTTCAACTATTAATTAATATCCTCTTTTTTAAACTATTAATTAATTCAATTGAAATATATTATATAAATATTAAAATAAAATAACATATATTTTATTTTTATTTAAATCTATAAATATAATATATATAGTTCAAATTAGATACACTAAATTAAATAATTTAAATAGCTATTATAAATTAAAATAAAATAAAATACATTACATAAACGGAAACTTGAAATAAAATATATTACATAAACATTAAAATAAAATACATAAACATTAAAATAAAATAAAATAAAATACATAATAAATATTAATCACGTTTAATATACAATAAAATAATAAAATGCATATTTTATCTTTATAATTCAATTTTTTTATATATTTAAAACTGCGACGTTTAATGACCTTCAAAATGGTCAAATTTATTGTTAAAGGTCAAGAGAATTATTTGAAACTATTGAGAAAAAAACATCATAAATGAATATTGGAAGGGTGGTAACAAACATAATGTGGATTAATATAGAGGTTTTTGCTCTAGTAGAAAATGGAGTAGATATATCATAAAATTGAATTATAAAGATAAAATATGCATTTTATTGTATATTGAATATGATTAATATTTATTATGTATTTTATTTTATTGTAATGTTTATGTTATGTATTTTATTGTGATGTAATGTATTTTATTTTAATGTTTATGTATTATATTTTATTTCAAGTTCTTCTATTTTATTTTATTTTATTTTATAATAGCTATTTAAATTATTTAATTTAGTGTATTTAATTTGAACTATATATATTATATTTATAGATTTAAATAAAAATAAAACATATGTGTTATTTTATTTTAATATTTATATAATATATTTCAATTGAATTAATTAATAGTTTAAAAGTGAGGATATTAATTAATAGTTGAAAGAGAGAGAGGAGTTAATTAATGAGTTTAGAGAGAAAAGAGAAGTTAATTATGGGTTAAGATAGAGAGTGAGTTAATTAATGGATTGATTAATGATTTAGAGAGAGAAAGGTGGGTAGTTTGGGAATGTGAATGAAAAGGTGGGTAGTTTGGAAAAAATTGTTTGAAAGGTGGGTAGGACAGGAAATGGTTCCATGATTTGTGCTTAAAATGGCTATTTTCTATGCAAATGATTATGTTTTAATGAATCATGATTTATGCTTATAATGGCTATTTTCTATGCAAATGATTATGTTTTAATGAAATTGTTTGTATAAGGTTTGATAAGGAACCCTTTCCGGTCCTACCCATCTTTCAAACAAATTTTCCCAAACTACCCACCTTTTCATTTCCATTCCCAAACTACCCACCTTCTCTCTCTACAATATTAATTAACCCATTAATTAACTCATTCTCTATCTTAACCCACTAATTAACTCTCTCCCTCTCTAAACCCATTAATTAACTCCCCTCTCTCTCTTTCAACTATTAATTAATATCTCACTTTTAAACTATTAATTAATTCAATTAAAATATATTATATAAATATTAAAATAAAATAATACATGTTTTATTTTTATTTAAATCTATAAATATAATATATATAGTTCAAATTAAATACACTAAATTAAATAATTTAAATAGCTATTATAAATTAAAATAAAATAGAATACATTACATAAACGGAAACTTGAAATAAAATATATTACATAAACATTAAAATAAAATACATTACATCACAATAAAATACATAACATAAACATTACAATAAAATAAAATACATAATAAATATTAATCACGTTCAATATACAATAGAATGCATATTTTATCTTTATAATTCAATTTTATGATATCTACTCCATTTTCTACAAGAGCAAAAACCTCTATATAAATCCATATTATGTTTGTTACCACCCTTCCAATATCCATTTATGGTTCTGTATTGTGCAGTAACGATTTCGAAGACTTCTCTTTGTTCATTGTATGGAATAACCTTGTGTGATGATGCTTTTTTCTCAACAGTTTCAAATAATCTCTTGACTTTTGATAATAAGTTTGACCATTTTGAAGGTCATTAACGTGCAGTTTCAAATATAAAAAAAATTGAATTATAAAGATAAAATATGCATTTTTATGTTATGTATTTTATTGTGATGTAATGTATTTTATTTTAATGTTTATGTAATATATTTTATTTCATGTTCCCGTTGATGTAATGTATTCTATTTTATTTTAATTTATAATAGCTATTTAAATTATTTAATTTAGTGTATTTAATTTGAACTATATATATTATATTTATAGATTTAAATAAAAATAAAATATATGTGTTATTTTATTTTAATATTTATATAATATATTTTAATTGAATTAATTAATAGTTTAAAAATGAGGATATTAATTAATAGTTGAAAGAGAGAGAAGTTAATTAAATTAGTGGGTTAAGATAGAGAGTGAGTTAATTAATGGGTTGATTAATGATTTAGAGAGAGAAATGTGGGTAGTTTGGGAATGTGAATGAAAAGGTGGGTAGTTTGGGAAAAATTGTTTGAAAGGTGGGTAAGACAGGAAATGGTTCGTTTGATAAGGGTCAAAATCTTATGAAAACATTGCTTCCAGTTGTTTATATTCAACAATCAAAATAATATTATAAGATAAGAAAAACCAATTATTCTAAAATGACCTTTCACTCTTGTATGTAATGTGATATGAATGATATGTTTTTTAATCAATATATTAATGTCATGTTCGGTCAAAATTGTCAAAATTCAAGAGTTTACTATTGAAAAAATAATAGTTATATATTATTATTATTTGTATATATAATTAAATATTTTATACTTAATTAATTTTTAAAAATTATATATTAAAATATAAATAATAATAATAAATAAATAAGACTATAAAATAATTCCTTATAAAATTAATTATATTAATTTATTTATTTGAATAAATAATAACTTTATTTTTTAATTTTTAAATATATATTTTTTTTAAAACGTAAAATCGTATAAAATCGTAAAATCAAAATTATTTATAAACTCGTAAAATTGTAAAATCTTATTATCGTAAATTTAAAATCGTAAGAGTTTACTTAAATAAGACTCGTTAACCTTATGTGAAATCGTAAAATCGTAAGATTTTAAGAGTTAACTCGAGATTTTGACAGCCTCGATCACGTTATTCCTTCTACTACTCTTTCCCTATATAAATGTTTAATTTGAATAAGTTCATTTTAGTATTTTAGTTTTCTTATATAGTAATCATGTTAATTATCAAGGATAAGGATGTTCAACAAAACTTCACGAGCAACTTTTTTTTCTCCATAAAATACCGTGTGGTTTAAAATTAGTTTTTTTCATCGAAAGATTGGAATTTATGGGCGAATCCGAAAGATGCCGCCAATAATATGCATTGGTTGAGGATTCGTTACATCACCAAATTGTTAAAATTCCCCCTCAACACCCACGACAATGAACGAGATTTATACCGTCCAAATTCTAGTTAAACTAACTATTTAGAATGTTTATCCATTTGTTTAAAATATTTATCTATTTGTTTATAATATTTATTTAATATTTTGAATATTTATAATCGTTATCCAATATAACCGTGTATTCAGCTTAATATATCAGTGTATTGAGCTCAATATATCCGTGTATTGAGCTCAATATAACTGCGTATTGACCTAAATATAAAGATTATATTGAGCTCAATATAACGCTGTATTGAGCTCAATATAACGCCAAATTATGTTCAGTATAACGCTAAAAAAAGCTCAATATAACGCTGAATTATGCTCAGTATAACGCTCAATTATATTCAATATAACGCTAAAATAAACTAATATAGCGTTGAAAAGAGCTCAGTATAACGCTCAATTATATTCAATATAATGCTAAAATAAACTAATATAACATTTAAAAGAGCTCAATATAACGCAGAAATAAGCTCAATATAAATGTTATAACATAAACACATGATAACATAACTACAATAATATGGTAAAAAAGAATTGAGTGGAGACTATTGTTTGTGGTATCATAGTCGGATTATTTATCTATATATATCTAATGACGCTTAATTTAAAATGTTGAAGGTGTACGCTCTAATATATAATTTATATATATAAATATATATATATAATATATATATATATATAATATATATATATATATATTATATATATATATATATATATATATATATATATATATATATATATATATATTCACCTATCATATATTTATATTTTTTTCACACAAATAATATAAAATATTTATTTTATCAATATCATATATTTATATTTTTTTCACACAAATAATATAAAATATTTATTTTATCAATAATTATATATATAAATTATAATAACGCATAATATGCATTTCTCTCTCCTATATATAATATATTTCCTAATTAATTTTCGTTTTATTTTCTCTAACATTATATATATATATATATATACAATAATAATAATAATAATTAATTTATTTTATATGTTATCACTTATTATTTATATATTAATTTTACTTTCTAATTAATTTTTTTATATTTTTTCTACAATTATTTTATTTAATAATTAATTTATTTTTGATGTTATCACTCTTCATTTATATATAAAATTTCTTTCATAATTTTTATTTTTATTTTTTCTCATATTATTTATTTATATATATAATTTTTTATCTCTCCTAATTAATTTGTATATTTTATCTCTCTTCATATATATATATATATATATATTCATATATATATATATAATATTTTATAATTAATTTTATATAAATATGTAATTATTTGATATTTTAGTATTATTATATATATATATATATATATATATATATATATATTTCTCTTTATATATTAACTCCTATATTTTTATTTTTATTAATATATTTTTAAATTCTCTTCATATTTATTATAAATTTATTATTATTATTATTTTATTTTATATTCTTATTAACTATTTTATAATTTATATTAATTATTTTATATATATTTCTCTCTTTATATATTAACTCCTATATTTTTATTTTTATTAATATATTTTTAAATTCTTTTCATATTTATTATAGATTTATTATTATTATTTTATATTTTTATTAATTATTTTATAATTTATATTAATTATTATATATATATAATTCTTCATTAATTTTATATAAACTTATTAATCATTTTAATATTAAATATTTATTAATTTTTATATTTAATATTTATTTATTTTTATATATAAATATTTATAATATACATAATAATAATAATAATAATATATAATAAAGTTTAATATCATTTATTAAACTTACAATAAAATTACAAATTTTTCTTTTTCAAATAATTTTACTTATATATATATATAAAATTAGTTTTATATCTTAATAATTAATTTATATTTTTTATGTTATCACTCATCATATATATATTAATTTTTCTTCTAATTATTTTTTTTATTTTCTCTCATCTTATTTTCTCTATTAATTAATTTATTTTTTATGTTATCACTCCTTATTTATATTATTTTTTATTTTCTTTTAAAAATTTATAAATATATATAAAATATATTTTATAATTAATTTTATATAAATATATATTTATTTGATATTTTAGCATTATTATTATATATATATATCTTTATATATTAATTCCTATATTTTTATTTTTATTAATATATTTTTTAAATTCTTTTCCTATTTATTATAGATTGTTTATTATTATTAATATTATTTTATATTTTTATTAATTATTTTATAATTTATATAATTATATATTATACATAAAACCACATATTTAAAACAAATGATTAAAACTTAACTAATATATATATAATTTTAAATTGAAAACAACAATCATCATTGGTTAGCAGTCAAAGTGTTCACAATCCAGATATGAGACCATGAGTTTGAATCTCTACCAATATGCGAATTTAAAAATAGTGGTGGTATATATATGAGATTAAAATATCTTGGTATAATACTAAAATGACAATAGTCATTATAAGGATGAAGAAATTGAAGGAGATCTTATACTAAGATATAAGACTAAAATGATTATGATAATGGTGTTGGTCTGTATGAAATTAAAGATATCTTAGTATAAGAATAAAATGACAATGGTCATTGGTGGTGGTATATATACGGGGAATAAAATAACGGGCTTGTTTGATTTAGCGTTTATAAGCTGAGTATGGACGTTTGCATAATAATCTACTACAGTAACTTACGTAATAAGCTCACGCAAAAAATTATAATCAAACACATTTTTGCGTTTAAACTCAATTTTTTCTCTACCTCCCTCTTTAGCGTTTAAGATTATAATCTCAGTGTTTTTCTCTCTCATCAATTTTAAATATTTTTTTATTCACCCTCTCTCATTTATTTCATTCATTTCTAATCATTTTATTCATTCTATTTCATTAATTTAATCTCTCTAATTATTTTATTCATTTTCTCTCATCTATTTCATATATTTATAATATATTTATATATTTATATAAAATTATTATAATAAAAAAACATACATTTAAATATTTTTTGTATTATTTATAATATATGTATCTTAATATATAAAATAATTAAGTAAAATATAAATACATTATAATTTTTTTATTTATAATTATAATTTCAGAAATTAAACTAGCCTTAATTATCCAAAAGTATCTAATTACAATTGAAATAAATTATAATACGAATAGTGTAAAAGAGCTCGAAAATAAATGAACAATTGAAAGATTAGATAGAAGGAGAGTGTGAAAATTTGAAAAATATATATAATAATAAAAAAATGTTTTTTTTAATATAATTTATTTTAAAAAATATTATTTTTTAATTTAAGTCATTTATTAATATTTAAAATTATACATTAACAAAAACAAACTTATAAAAATTAATATATTAATATAATTTATTTTAAAATATATATTATTTTTTAATTTAAATCATCTATTAATATTTAAAATTAAATTAATAAATATATATTATTATATATATATATATAATATTAATTATTAAATAATATTATAAATATAAAAAATAAATAAGCTGGGCGTATAAGCTGAATCAATCCTACCCAAGTTTAACGATTAAATAAACTAAAATCTTATCAAACATACCTGAGAATAAGCTGAATAAGCCAATAAGCTGAGAATAAGCTGAATCAAACTAGCCTAACAGCTGAATCAAACTAGCCCAACAATGATCATTACGGTGATATATATATATATATATATAAAAGAAATTAAAGATATCTTAGTATAAGATTAAAATGACAATGTTCAATGATGGTATATATATGGGGATAAAAAATTAAAAGAGGGGATATGGTCATATAAGACTAAAATGATAATAGTGGTTGTATATGAGAATTTGATAAAATGTGTTGTCGCTAAGAAAAATCATTACACAAATTTTTTTGGATCAAATTATCTTTATTTGGTTTTTCTCTTTAATTTGTTTATAAAATAGCTTGAACTAGATAAAATTATTATTGGCCCGCGGGTCTAAAACTATATAATATAAAGATATTGTTTTTCTTACAATATAATGTGTTGCACTAAATCGTAATTTGTAAGGAAGTGAGAAATATATGATGACGATGGAATATTTTTTGCAATGAAACTCATTCAATTCACATTCGTAAATCTTGACTACATTACCAAAATAGTAAAATTTAAGATCATTCATTTTTCTTTTCTATTGATTTATTATTATTATTATCATATATGATTGTATGAAGATTAAAAAACATTAAAATATGGTTAGTTTAATGTTTTTGATTACATTTTAATACGTCACTTGATTTAACGTATTTAATGATATTATAATTATTTTTTTCTTCTATAATATGAGTCAACGTTTTCAATCTTCGTTACCTTAGTTAGTGAAGAATCATGCAAATATTTACATCTTATATATTGATCTTATATGGCTCACGGTTCTCATATTTTTTTTTGAGTGTTTTGATTTTAAAATTTCTGTAAAGACTTTTTAGAAGGACTGAGTAAATTTGGCGAGATAAAAAGTTTAAATATTTGTGACAATTTTGTAGATTAAATGATAAAATACTTTTACGTCAATAATTTTTCTTAATTATAGTTTTTTTTAGATATCATTTTATAAAAAAATAGTATAATGCAAGTTTGCAACATCTATGTCCAAGCGAGGAAGAACATACAACAAATTTACTAAATAATTTGAGTGGATACTTGATAATTTTCATTAACTTTATATAATGATTTATGAGTATGACCAATTTCTCATAAATGATAAACTTTCGTGAAGACATATGTAGTCAATGCGAGAAGAATATATACTACCATTGTGCCTATTATAATATTATGCATCTAAAAAATGTTGATAGTTAATGAATTTATATTATTTTTTACTTTTAAAAATCAAATCTTTTCATTACTAATATCACAAAAGTTAACACAAAAATCTAACTAATTTCATGTCGAAACTCCTAAAAGTTGAATTAAGAGTAACACATACACTTTTTTCCATTATTATTTTAAAAATAATTTATAAACATTGTATGAATTTAAGATAAATTATCCTAATTGTGAAGATGATTTGTCCAAACTAAAAGTTGAGTTATCTAATAAAAATTTGTCATTTTAACTTATATATTAAATTATTCTTTATTCGTTTTAAATTTGTTTGACATTATGCACATATTTATTTTTAATGTGTTAAATTATAATATCTTTTGATCAACAAATAATGTTTTTGATATTTTGTATCTAAAATTGATTATAATACTTATTATCTCCTAATAATGATATTTAAAAAAAAAAATTTTTTTACATATTTTTTAAATCTTCATAAACCGGTTAGTGAAGAATCCAAGCAAATATTTACACATTTTATGGTTTCATGAAGAATTACCCTAAAATGTAACTGTGAAGATGAATTGTTCAAACTAAACGTTGAGTCATCTAATAAAATATTGTCATTTTAATTTATATATTGAATTATTTTTTATTCGTTTTAAAATTTGTTTGACATTATGCACTTATTTTTTTTAATATGCTAAATTATAATATCTTTTAGGTTAACAAATAAAGTTTTAAACAATTTTGTTACTAATGATCATAATACCAATTATTTCCATGGATTCTTCACTAAAAATAAATACTCATTATTTCTTAATTTTATAGTTATTTGTTTATTTTAATTATGAGAATTTTATTTTAATATGTTGTCTAAAAGTTTTGATTATTTTCAATTAAAATTTTTGTTTATATTTACACATAAATTCAACTTTATTAAAAATATTCGAAGTGTAAGTGGTATAAAATATATTGGTGGTTAATATATATAAATTCAATGAGTTTGTTTGAGTAAGATCACTAGACGAGAAATTCATTAAATTTATGAATAAATATGAAATGAAATGGTTGAATAATAAAAAAAAAGTTAAAATTTCAAGTAGAATGTTTGATAAAAAATAATATTTGTATGTAAAAGAACTAATATTAATATTTTTAAAATAAAAAATTAAATAATTTCATTTTAAAAATTATTAATATTATTTTTCATTCAAATATATTTAATTTATTTATTTTTTTGTCTTTTAATATTCACATTTTAAAATTATTATATATATATATATATATTCATAAAATATAATAAATATGTAATATATATATATATATATATTCATAAAATATAATAAATCTGTAATATATATTATTAAATAATAAAATAAAAAGGATATAATTTGACATATTTTAAATTGTTAATAAAAAATTGTTATTTTAATTTATAGTTGTATTTTATATGTATAAATTTACACAAAGTATTATACTATAAAATTGTTTTTATTAAATAAAAATAATAATTAATGTTATTATTATAATAATAATATATTATTAAATAAAAAAATCATAAAAATAAATTTAGAAAAAACAAAAATAACTTAAGATAAATTAATAAAAATATTTAAAAATTATATATATTTAAAAATATATTTAACTAATTACGTTAAGTTTTAAAATGATTAAGAAAATTTGAGACTTATTTATTATTATAAAAATATAAATTGAAACACTATATATTTAATAATTAATTAATTATATTATTTATTTTATTATTATTATTATTATTTTTGATAAATATCAATTTTCACCAAATAGTCAAAATTAATATAACTATAAAAAACACAAAAAAAATTCAAAATGTATTTTTTAGTATTTTATTTTTTAAATAAGTAAATCTAACAATGAGTAATATTATATTAAAGTAGAACTTTATATAATTTAATTGGTAATATTATTCAAAATTTAATATTTAAAAAGTTTTTACATTTGATATTTCTTTTAAGCATTTTTCAAATAGAAAAGTAAATTTCAAACTAATATAAATGAATTTTTATATTTTTAGATATTTGATAAATTTAAAAATATATATTAACATTAAATTTTAATTAAAACTAATTTTTATAAAAACAAAACCAATTCAAAATTAATTAAATTTCAATAAAAAAAACTAAGTAATGAATATGAGAATGAAAACTTATTTAGAGAATATAAATTTTAAACTTTCTATGAGATTAAATGTATGAAGATACATAAAAATAACAAATATATAATAAAATATTTATTTTAGAAAATAACAATATTTATTTTAGGGGAAAATAAATAATTTTTCAGTAATACATATGATTCTTTAGCTAGCATAGTCTATGATACATTTTGCGCTTTCATAACATGCCATAAAATTATAGCTTTGATATAAGCCATTCATCCTATTCATTTTCTTTCCTAAATTTATTCTTAATTATTATATAGATTGTTTTATCTCTCATAATTAATTTATATTTTTATCTTTAATCATATATATATCAAAAGTTTAGATATTTGAAGAATTTTATATTTAAAAATGTGTTATTTCATTCTTACAAAAATTACTTAACTAAACTAATTATGATAATTCAAATGTTAAGAGTCAGTTAAGATTTCAATTACTGATTCGCATTAAATGTCTTAAATTGAAGTATATTATGATTTTAAAAATTTTGTTAACATTCTAAAAAAAAATTTAAGATGTGAAAGATAAATTTTAAGGTATGTAGAATGTTTTTATGTATTTTTAATTGTTTTATTTTAATAACTACTGAGATAATTTTATAAAATTTATTTATTTATTTTTATTTATCTTTATTTTATAATTATAACCGTACAACGCATTAGTTTGAGTAGAGACTATTGTTTGTGGTATAGTAGTTGGGTCATTGAATTGTTGGCATCTGCTGATTCATCCCGCATTTTTTTTTCTATAATAAAATTTAATAGCTAAATTTAATGAGACAGTGAACTATATGTAACGAGACAATCAACTAAATATGACGAAACGACAATCATAATACAACGAGTCAATTAGCTAAATATAATGAAGCAATACATTCAATATAACTAGGCAATGAACTCTATATAACATGACAATCAACTCAATATAATAAAGTAACAAACACAATATAACAAGTCAATTAGCTAAACATAATGAGATAATACACTCACTATAACTAGGCAATGAATTTTATATAACAAGACAATGAACTCAATATAACAAAACAACTAACATAATATAACGAGTCAATGAGGCAAAACTAACATTTGCTGAATGTTTGGACTTGTCAATTACTTTTTTTACGGCAGATAATTTTTGTTTCGTGGGTGACCAACCTCGAGATTAATATAAAGGTGTATTGAGCTCAATATAAAGGTGTATTAAGCTCAATATATCTGTGTATTGAGCTCAATATATTCGTGTATTAAGCTAAATATAAAAGTGTATTGACTATTGAACTCAATATAAAGGTGTATTAAGCTCAATATAAAGGTGTATTGAGCTCAATATAAAGGTGTATTAAACTTAATATAAAAATGTATTGAGCTCAATATAACCGTGTATTGAGCTCAATATAAAGGTGTATTGAGCTCAATATATCCTTGTATTGAGCTCAATATATTCATGTATTGTGTTTAATATAACCGTGTCAATATAAAATTGTATTGATAAGAAGATAACTACGTCGAGTAGAAGATAACGATGAAAGAAACACAATAGTTATATGGAGTTACCCGACGACCATCGATAGGGTTCTCCGGAGCAGCCACTGTCGATATGTATTTATATGGAGTTATATCCCGGTCACCATCGATAGGGTTCTCCGGAGCATCCGAATCTGTTATAGGATTTGCAACCGGAAAATGGTCATCGCCGGAAAAGATAGAGGAAAAAGAGGAAAGTTTTTACTTTTTACATTATTTGCCACACTAAAACTATTTATATGATTTTTTTTATAGCGCGGCAAAATCCTCGTAGAAGCCACGGGGATTCACTGTACGCTCTCGGAGGCCTAACATCAACCTCCCTATCACTTGTCTATATTTTAAATAATTAATTTTAAATACTATATATGATTGAAAAGCAATTATTAAAATTTAAAGGTATATGATCTCACACATTAATATTGATACGGTATATAGATATATTCTTTATACAAAATATTTTTTTTGTCCCATAATCAATGTTCAAATTAACCCCACGTGTTGGTACGATTTATTTATAACAGTTTTGTAGTAAAAAGTTCATAATTTTATAAAATTTGTTAGTTAAATTAGTGATAATAATATTTTATTTATTTATAAATATCAAATAAATAAAATGTTAACAGAGTTTTAAAACGGTTAAGATTCATTTTGTAACTTTAATAACGATGAATATCTGATTATAAGATTTAAAAGATGATGTACAAATCTCAATGACTTAATAAATAGCTCCAGTTTGACTGTACTAAATAAAATAACAAAATAGTTTACTTCATTATTTATTTTTATATATATATTCAATTATATACATTTATTTTAGTAGGTTTGTAAACTATTTATTGTCAACTGGTTTTTAATTTTTAAAAAATCTATCTATTCAATATGATTTATAAAAGATAATAGTTTAAATATACCATCCAACTTAATACAAAAATACGAGTATATAAAATGTAACTAAATGCACTTAGAACATAATTTTAATGTTTACAAACTATTCTTTCGAGCCAAATGATACACTATATCACTACCAAATTTAATTTTTAATCAGCTTTGTAATTATTTACAAAACACCAACATAATAACAATTCGAAATAAATTTTCTATTAAATAAATGCGAAAATATATCGGTACAATTTATTCGTTATGTCATTAATTAATTAATTAGTATATTTGAAGTAGAGACTAATTCAAATATTTAAATATACCATATATCCGAACTTAATATATATGGATTTCCCTTTATATTCAACTTATCAAATAAGGGTTTATGATTTTATTTACTTTTAGGTGTTAATATTGATATATATATATATTTTTATTTATGAATGGAATCCCATAAAATATATTACTATTTCGTCCTAAAAATAATAATTAGTGATTCCTTGTTCAATCATAACAAATATAGAATCATAATTATCTATTTTTTTTTATTATAATTTTTACTAAGGTAGTATTGTCTATATTGTATCCAAATCAAATCAAATCAACCAATTTATTTATTTTACATTTTAGAAATCAATCACCATATTATAAATTATGTCTGCTTCAATTAAAGATAAATATATATAATATTATAATAAATTTATAGAATATGAAACATATCTTTCTATAAATTAATTTAAATATACCCCATAATTCCATATCTCTACCGCAATTAATTAAAGATCTCAAGAATATTTGAAAGTAAATTTTAAAAATAATATATAATAACTAACTAATTCGGCAAATCCTAGTATATATGTCAACATATATAATATATATTCACACTATTCAAGTAATATATCATTTTTAAAGAAGATTTCAGTTAATCTTGGCAATTACATACAAATTATTCAAAAGATTTTATTTGATCATTTTTAAATATTGTAATTTTATTCTTTTTTTTAATATAAATAAAGCACAATATCAGTAGTATTCTTCATAATACTCACTAACACTATTCAAGCAAATATGGATCCCAAAACCATATGCATGGCTTTGTTCATTGTGCTGGCTACCCTTTCAACTCGAGGAGCTGAGTCTAGGTCAATTGACGAACAATCCATGGTCTCGAGGCACCAGGATTGGATCATGCAGCATGATCGTGTGTATTCGAATGATGTCGAGAGGCTAGAGCGATTCAACATTTTCAAAGAGAATGTTGCTTATATCGATTCGTTCAATGCAGCTGGGAACAAAACTTATAAGCTTGCAATCAATAAATTTGCAGACCTCACGAACGACGAGTTCAATAAGAGGAACGGATTCTTGTTGTCGAATAATCGTGTCAGAGATTCTAAAGTGATGAATTCTTCGTTCATGTATGAAAATGCATCATTTATGCCAACTGAAGTTGATTGGAGAAAAAAAGGTGCTGTTACACCCGTCAAGAGACAAGGAAATTGCGGTATATAATTTATCTTTTAATACTAACACTTTTTATTTTTATTATTTTGTTAACAAAACCCTTTATATTAATGCATGAAAAACACAAAAATCATTGATCTACTTTGGCATGGGATTTTAAAGATTTATTTTTACAATTTTACTAATTTATTTTTAAAAACTCTCTTTTATCAGTTTACAATTATTTTAACTATTAAATAATTTATTTAATAAACTAAAACATAAAAATATTTTGGTTAGTTTTTTTATCCAACCATAATCAAATATCATTTCATTATCTCTTTCATCAATCATATTATTTAATTCATTAATCAAAATATTATAATACTTTCAATTTTAAAAAATATTTGATTACTATATAATAATACTTTTTAATTTTTTTAACCAAATAAGTACCTATCTTCTCAAAATCACAACTCACATAGCCCTTTTTACATAGAAAAAAGTTATATATAAAAAACCCTAAAAACAAGTTTTTACTTCACTTTTACTAAATTTAATACAATTTTTTTTTGTTAAATCAACTAAAATTCAAATAATTAGGTTTTTTTAGGACAACCCAACAAAAAATCAACATCAAAATATTAGACAAGCAATGAGGTAAGATCACATTATAGCCAATTCTTCACCTAAAAAGGATAGAATAACAAAATTTGAATATGAGACTCTAGTATAAATTTAATTAATTAACTAAATTGTTTTCCTTAATTATAATTCAAAATTAATTCAAAATATTATATAATTGGAGAGAAATGATTGTACTAGGAACTTAGGTGAATCAACATTTTATCTATACCTAATTATTTTGTGTCAAATGCGTGTTAGGATGTTGTTGGGCATTCTCTGCTGTTGCTGCAATTGAAGGAATCACACAAATAAAAACAGGAAATCTAATCAACCTATCAGAACAAGAACTAGTCGATTGCGACATATACGGACCCGATAAAGGCTGCGGCGGCGGATTAATGAGCCATGCATTCGAATTCGCCATCAATAACGGTGGATTAACAAGCGAATCAAATTATCCATATCAAGGAACCGACCAAGACACATGCAAACAAAATTTGATAACAAACAATGTAGCAACAATAACCGGATACGAAAATGTTCCACCCAACAGCGAAAGCGCCTTGCAACAAGCGGTGTCGTATCAACCAGTTTCTGTAGCTATCGATGCGGATGGATCTGAATTTCGATTCTACAGCGGTGGTGTTTACACAGGGGAATCTTGTAGTACGAATTTGAACCATGGAGTTACGGTTGTTGGATATGGAGTTACGGAAGAAGATGGAACTAAATATTGGTTGGTGAAAAATTCATGGGGAGATAATTGGGGTGAAGAAGGTTATGTTAGAATGGCTCGTGATGTTGAGGCTCAAGAAGGAACTTGTGGAATTGCAATGAATGCTGCTTATCCTACTATTGCTTAATTAATTTTATTATTACTAGTTTCTAATTTTATGTATTATTATTAAAGAATTACATTGTTTTTAGTTCTTTAAAGTTTATTATTATTATGATGATAGGAAGGTTAATATAATAAATTCATAATAATTAAATTTTGCCTAGAAAATATATATGTTTATTATTAATTGTATGCTTTTTTCTTTAATTATTAAAAAAAATATGATATGAAGGTTATATATAAATTCATAAAACATTAGAGTTTATCTTAAAAAAAATATAAGTTGATTATTATTGTTTTGAGTTTAATAATCAGTATTTTTTTAAACTCATAAAACTAATTAAATTATAAATCATAATTTTTTTTATCTTAAATATTATATGGACATTATTTATTTATTATTAAATTTAATTTTAATATATTTAAATTAATTTGTACAAATTATTTCATAATTTATATAATTATATATTAAATATATATATAACAACATATTTTTAAATTTATTTTTAAGATATTTAAATGAATTTATTTTAATTATTTTAATAATTATATATTAAATATTATATATATATATATATATATATATTAATTTAAAACTACAAACACATTAATGTAAAAACCTTTATGCGTTCAGATAAAAACAGTTATGTCTTCACGTAAACCTTATTAGAGAATTAAAAAGGGTGAAACAAGCGCTAACTAATGAAGATTGCTTCACTAGATATTTACAACGCTTATATGAGTGTAACGAGCACTACCTAGTGTAGTTTTCTTCACTACGATTTTACATCGCTAATGTGAGTGAAACTAGCGCTCACTATGTTTTACCTACCTAGTGATGCTTGCTTCATTTCCATTTACAACGCTAATAGCTTCACTCATGTATGTACGATTGCTTCACTCTGTTGTGCTTCGATCGTAATTTATAATTTAAATATTATATTATTATTGTACGATTGCGATTTGAATTCGGCGCTCTCTCTCACGACGATTCACGATTTCTAACTCTATTTGAAAGATATTTATGGCAAACTCTTAATTTCTGTTCATATTTATGAAACCTCAAACCCTATTTCGAGAATGGTATGCACGCACAATGAGGTCGTTATATTTTGGTCATATTTAGGAAACTATACTCTGAAAATGTTACGTTCAATGAAATCGTTCATATTTAGGAAACCCTACTTTGATTTTGTATATTATTTCCACGAAACCCTATTCCCCATTTTTTTAATATGCAGACAACAAACAACGAAATTGTCTCAATCATTGTAAGCAAATAATGTATTTTTTTGCTTGAATCAATTATCTATTGAAGATACTGTAGTATTCTCTCTACTGACCATGTCCATATTATGTAAGTTTTAAATGTAATGACCATGTTCTGGTGAGGAGGATAGGTTTGAGAAAGTGGCTAGTTTGGGCTGGAAGTGCATGTTGGACTTGCTGATTAGAGTTGGGTGTGTGAGTAGAAGATGGAAGTATGTTAAGGAAGAGTTAGGTGATTTTGAGTTGGTCTTCGGGGTTTTGATGATCGATTATGTCTTCTTGAGTAAGAGAAGGCGATCGGGTTATATAATAGGCGTATGGGGGTCAAAATGGTTGTGGGGAGCGGCGTGTGGTGGAAGGGTGAGGTTAGAGGTGCAGTTGGGAGAAAATGTGTTTGGGACGTTTGGCTTTTGAGGGAGGGTATGGGGAAGAGGGGTATAGATGGAGAAATAGTGGGGACTAAAGGGTATAGAAGGTTGAGGTTGTCTAGTTCAGTTCTACTTATGTTAGCCTTAAATTGACCTTTATCCTTAATGAAACATGTGGGATGGGATGTAGGTAGTGAAGGGATACAACGAGGTGTATGTGGAAATATAGTGGGAGCTAAAAGATGTAGAAAGTTAAGGTTGTCTAGAAGGGTTCTGCTTGTACTAGACTTAGATGGATATTTATCTTTAATGGAAACTGTTGGACCCATTTTCGACAAGACCGGGAGATTGTATATGAGGTCTCCATCCCCGACCTCAATTTAAGTAGGCAAACATTGGACGGATCTTTTGATTTTTATACTTGCCCATTGTAAATTGTTTTTTCTTACGTGTAATTATCAATCTCCATTATCCCACCATTAGAGTTTCCAACTTTAGTAAGGTCCTTGTGATTCCATAGATGTAGCAGAAGTCCAACTATACGAATCCAAAATGATTTATTTTTTTCGGGTGTTTGGCTTGCATCTAATAAATTTATTCCAATTCTGAAAAGAGACCTTGTCTCCGTAGAAAGTTCAACTCCCTTTAGCCACACTAGCCTTGTCTTCTTTATTTGAGAACGTGAATAAATGATAGTCTCAATACAAGTCACGAACCTCAACGGAGCCTTCAATCGAGAAGCACTTAGAAGCCCAAGTTTAGAGATCGGTCGTCATTAGGCTTACCTCGACCCAGGTTTCGCAAGCTACTACGAGACTCAATCGAGAGAGATTATTTCTTCAGTTGTGTTACCTCTGATGTTTATAGAAAGAGTTTTGATGCTTTTAGTAAGGGATGTATGGAAGGAGGCTCTCGAATCAATTGGGATGATGATTCTAAATGAACTATCACTGTCCTTTTTAAGGCCACAAAAAGGTCCCCGCTTGTTCGCGCCAACCCAAATAGAAGTATTTGTAAAAATAATAATTAACGGTTAAGACAATTCATGATAATTGTTGTGGATTGGACTAACGAAGATTGTACTATCTATATTGAGTAGTTTGAAAAAAAAATGGAGCTTTCTGAATTGGGTTTGCTCGGCTGTCTAAATTGGATAGCTAAAAAATTGAAGTTTGCTGAATTGGGCTTGCTGAAGACGATGGCTGCATGATTGTAGCTTGATGTTTCATCGACTTATTTTGTCAAGATGAAACTTTTTTTCTACTACGTTTCTCCTTGAGGGGAGGATGTAAAAATAATAACTAACAGTTTATTAAACCGTTAATTAGTCAGTAACTGATTAGTTAGTTTGGTTAATTAGTTAGTATTGAACTCCTATATAAGGAAGATATGTAATTGTTTTGAATGACAACTTTCAATAATACAATTTCAATTTACACTTCTTCTTCTTCAAATATTTAACATGGTATCAGAGCTTCAAGGTTAAAGATCTTGGAGAGTTTTCCGCAACCTTTGTCGTGGTCGGAAGAGCCATTGACGGAGGATTTTATTCTATATTCTATTAATATCGAAGAAGAGACTACTTTGTTACTGTTTATTTGAAGGTCAAGAAAGTGAAATCACTCTGTTAGAAAATTGCAGTTGGTTCTTGTCTATTTATCTCAAGAAGAAAGATATTATTGGTATACGCTGGAGGTTTTCGAATGGCTGAAGAAGAAGAAAGAACAATGACCGAGTTACACGAAATGGAAGAAGAGAGAGATGAGGCAAAGGGAGAGGAAGACGAACAATACCAAGAGTTCCATCTCTCTCCTACTCGTCAGCCCCTCGATTCATCGCACTCTCATTTCTTATTCCTCTCTTTGGTCGGGTCTTGATTTTCATGAAATGACCAATTCTGGTGATGATCGACTTGTCTCTACTTTATCTCTATCAAAGTACAGAAATGTGAAACAAATCATCCTTGAATTTGGTCAAGATATTGAACACACATCTTGATATCCTTAGAAGAAAATACTCAGATTTTCTTGGAAGTCCGGAGGTTATAAATCTGAATGGCTGTCAAAATATATTGGACAAGGGAATCCAAGCTATCACAGTTGCATGTTCAAATTTGAAAGTATTTTTCATCTACTTGAATTTGAGGATTACAGATCAATCCATAAAGCTTTTGGTGAAGACAAACGCATAGTTGATTTGAACTTGAGTGGATGAAAGAACATAACGGACAAAGGCATAAAAATTATTGTTGACAACTACAGTAATTTGGAGCATTTGAATCTCACTCGGTGCATAAAGTGTCGTTCTCTTCGCAGCCTAAATTTCTACGCGCTTTAAAGCTTTATTGATGATTCTTATAAAGTTCTATCTTCATTAACCCAACTTGGATTCTTGGATGTGGTGCTCAGAATCTAACTGATGAGGGACTCCTTTGTATTGACAAGTGCAGAATGTGGTCTCTCAATTTAACATGGTCCGTGCATATCACTGATGAAGGAGAATCGGGTGGGTGGATAATGAGACAATGGAGTTAATGGTTTCTCTTGGCGATTGAGTTAAGAAGTTGATCGAAGGGAAGAAGGAAATAGTATAAGTGAACTTACGGATACGATTCCTTTGTAATCGAAAAAAAGTGGTTTGTCGACAAGATTCGTCAATACCAAAAAAAAAGAATGCTAAATTGGCTTCTTTGAAAAAATATATGTCGATGCAAGGACGGTTTTATCGAATCAAAATGAGATGAGATTTTGAAGGTATTGAAGGCGTGGAGAAAGATTCCCTTGCAATTACCGAAAGAAATGGGTTTGTCGACATGATTTGTCAATATCAAGAAGATTGCTAAATTGGCTTTATTTGAAAGGAAAAAAATTAAAGCCGACAAGGTTGAAAGCTGACAGCTAAGTAAGAAAAGACAATTCATGATGATTGTTGTGGATTGGACTAACGAAGATTGAGCTATCTATATTGAGTAGTTTGGAAAAAAAGTGGAGCTTCCTGAATTGAGTTTGCTCGGCTATCTAAATTGGATAGCTAAAAAATTGAAGTTTGCTGAATTGAGCTTGTTGAAGACGATGGCTGCATGATCGTAGCTTGATGTTTCATCGACTTGTTTTGTCAAGATGAAACTTTATTTCTACTACGTTTTTCCGTAAAAATAATAACTAACGGTTTATTAAACCCGTTAATTAGTTAGTAACTGATTAGCTAGTTTGATTAATTAGTTAGTATTGAACTCCTATACAAGGGAGATATTTAATTGTTTTGAATGATAACTTTCAATAATACAATTTCAATTTACACTTTTTCTTCTTCAAATATTTAACAGTGTTTGACTTATCTTTAAGCCTTCCTATTTTGTGGTATCGTAAATGTGAATGGAGCGATCATTTCTGTAAAGCCTTGCATCTAGAAGACTTAAGTGGATACTACGAGGGAACCGAGAACACTTTTTGGTATAAATAATCATCATTTTTGATAATTTTATTTCCTCTAAGACAATAAGTTTATTGCTGAAGAGAATAAGGTACCTTTAAAGACTTTTGATCACTTATAAGAGAATTTATGTAGGGGCTTTCGGAAGGTGGAGGAGTTCGGGGCTTCCGAGAGGTGTGCGTCGGCAGTTTCCAGTCAAAGGTTGTGGTAGGTGGAGGAGTCGACTGTTTAGCGGGGAATGTTCTAAGGAAGTTGGAGGGGTGGATCGAATTTGTGGGTAGTGTTGCAGATAGAGGGTCAGATCGGTGAACAAAAGTGGTGAAGAAGTGATGAGTAGCTGGATATATGGTTCATGAATGAAATGATATGGTGGGTTTGTGTGAGGTGTCCGCCAAATAATGGATGGTGTAGGAGATCGGGTCACCGGGAGAAAATGGTTGGGCTGTTGGATGTATGATACATCTAAGTAGGGGTAAGGGGATGGAGCAAATCGGATCGGCCGGAAATGGTGGGTGGGCGATGTTATATATTTTTTCTTTAATTTTAAAAAACATATATACATAACAAAGAAGTTAAATAAAATAAAATATATATGAAGAACGATATCACTGTATAAGAGGTTGATTCGAGGCATTACTTAGCACATTTCCCTTAAAACAGTTTCATTGTCTTCTGTTTGTGCTGGAGCTAATCGTAGATGGCTGTCTCTCAGGGTACAACGAATATAGTAGTGATTCTGTATTGGAATCACTACGCATCGAACTTGATCAACATACCTGAACTATCACCGAGTTTTAATGGAAAATATCGAGCGAAGAACTCGAAGAACACTCACAAAAGAAGAAGAAAATTTTTGGAATTCTAGAGTAAGAAATGATAAGAGGATGAAGTGATATTTTAGATTAAAGATGAGGAGTTTAAATTGTTAAAAAGTTAAACCATTAAATAAAATCATCCATTAATCCAACGGTTGACATTAATTACATCTTCATTTACATTAACGTTTACTCTTCATTAGGGAGTAATTATTTGTCAAAAATAATTAAGGCATTTACAATTCAATACCAACTTTACATGATTTTTCAATTTATTAATCATAATATTAAATTATCATAACAATTGATAATAATAACAAACTCATGTAAGTTACAAATTAACAATATTTTATATATTTGTATCAAATTTCATCATTTAATTCACGTTTGAATTTCATGTGAATTTGATTTGATTTTATTACTCACATTCTAATTTCTATTCATTAATGGAATTTATAAATTAGTTTAAAAATTCCAACAATCCCCACAAAAATTGAAAGATTAATCCGGTAAAAAAGTTCAACAGTTAAATCCTACATAGGATAGGTAGGGGTAACCATTTGAACATTTTCTTATAAAAGTATATAACTTTACTAACTAATTAGTATATTTGATGTCCTTGAACTATTCTGATATTTGTATAAATGATTACAAATTTCACATAGAATGTTTCATAAAACATGTTAAGTTCTCATGGTTGTGTTCGTTTTGCCATGGAACACGCGCCTAGTTCTCTTAGAGGGTCTAGAATTGAGTTATTCAATTCTTTCAAAGCGACCCACTTCTCACTCACATATGTGATCTCTATGTTCACAAAAATTTATTAAAAACGATTTGCTTATCTTTGTCAATATATATATTGTTTTATTATAGGATTAATCCTCAATAATAATTTTCCAAGTCGGTACAATTAGGTTGTCTCATTGAACCTAGTTTTTGAGATCTCCAGTCTACATAGGTTGTGTTTTCCTTCATAGCAACTTATAGTAGGTTCGTATTTTTAAAAGACTTTCAAACTAACTCTCTATTCAATAGTTTTGTTAGTGGATCCATGATGTTTTTTTTGGGAAAACGGCTTATTGTCATTTCATTAAAAACCCCAAAAGAGGGAAAATGAGTTTCAAGAAACAAAGCTAGACAGACCCTAACTTTGTTTAGAAAAATCAAATGAGTTTCAAACAATTGAATTACAGAATAAACAGAACAACAAACATTTGCTTTACAAACAAGTCATCAAACAAGAACTATTTGAACATTCCTTTCCATGTAATGATTTTATAGGGGATATTTCATCTTTGACTGAGCTTCCAACTATCTTCATTAATCGGAATTCCCCTCCATGTATGTATGAGAGCGTTGCCATCAGAAACAATATCATCCCAAACTTTTTCTTCTGTTCTCTTATTCGTACTATAAATTTTTGTATTTCTTTCTCTCCAGGTATTGTAGACTAGGGCTCCAAAGAAACATTTGAAAACATTCGCGTAAAAGCTATCTCCCTTAGACTATTTCTTTACAAACTCTATAATTTCGTTCTATATACCTGAAAATTTAGTGATATTCATGTTCCGAGAAAAATTGATCCACAACTTGGATACAAATGCGCACTCCCCAAACAAGTGATCAATGCTTTCCTCTTTTTCTGTGCAGATTGGGCGATTAACATCTGGATTCATAATGTTATTCTTGACTAATATAGTCAAATGTGATAACTTTATTATAGAGTATAGTTTAATGACATTATGTCTAAGACATGTATGTCAAGTCTTGTCGTTGACTCTAAATTTGTTCAATTTCAAATTACTATTTCAATAATTAGAAATTTCCCTTTAGACAATCTTAGAATATCTTTTAATAAGCATAGTCATTCATACATTCTTTCGTAAAAAATTAATTTTTACTTGGCTACTAGTAGACAAAATATTTTTGAACTATTGTGCCTTTGTGTAAACAATTACATATTTTTCATAAAATATGTTTTATTTTTGAGCATAAGTAAAAAATATATATTATAACGTTTAATTTATCGATCACAGTTTTCTTAGATAATTTTCATACGTAGATTGCACTTTCAAGTGTAAATATATTCACTTGTAGACGTAAAATCTTTCATTTAATAATATAAATATATCATTTGATAACAACATAATATTTTATGTAGTGCAATTCACATCATTAGTGGATTTAATCATTTTATCGTAATTTTAAACGATAAAAATATCGTATAAAAAACACGTAATAAACTAATTTTCATTTTCTTCATGCTATAACTTTTAGTCAAAGTATAATCAAATTTTTATATCATTAATATAAAATTTGTTATAAGTCACAAAGACTTTGTAAACTTTCTTTTTCATCTATTTCATAAAAAAAAATTTAAGACATTGGTTCTTCAAATTTATAAAAGTAATGTCAAAGAAATGACACGTTTCTTGATTTCAAAATCGCCAAATTTGAAATATCGATTTGAACACCAACTTAGTAAATATAAAAAGATATTTTTTTGTTATTTTTTTTAACATCATATATATATATATATATATATTTGTAACTTAAAGACGAGATATCTAATAATTTTAAAACAATTCTTTCGTCTCCCGTTTATGTTGGTTGTCTCATAGGGTATAACGAATCTAGTAGTAATTTTACACTAGAATTATTATGCATCGAATTTGATCAACGTACATGAACTATCACTAAATTTTAACGAAAAATATGGAAAAGTTAGGCGGACGACAAGGTTTAAATGAAAAACTCTTCTATTTGATACTGGAACATGTCAGAAGGGGAAGCCGGAGGATGAGTATGGAGTACCCACCCCTCTCTCATCTCACAATTCAAAGAATGAGAATTGAAATGAATATAATATTATTTTTTTTATCATTTAATTTTTAAATTTTAATTTCTAATTATATATTATTATTATATATAATTTATTATTATTTAATATATTAAATATATTTTATTTTATTTTAATATTATTATTATATATAATTATTTTTAATATATTTTTTTAAATAATTCAATATTTTAATTAAATATATTTATTTATTTTTATATTAATAAATTTATTAATTATTATTTTCTATAATTATTTATATTATAAATAATATTGTTTATTTTATATATTATTTATATTTTAAGTTTATTTTATTATAATTATTAATAATATTTAAATTAAATAAATATAATAGACTGTTTATATTATAATTAATTTTTTATATTATAATTAAATAATAATATTACAATCATTTATTATAATAATAATACACAATATTATTTATAATATAAGTAAATATAAACAATAATAATAATAATAATTTAAATTCATATTTATACAATTTATACTACCTTCTTATACTTTATATCCAATACAAAATTATAAACTATATACAACTTATACAATTTCTTATAATTCATAATTAATATCAATAACCTATACAATTACAATATATTATTTATACATGGTTACAATTTATACTTTTATTCACCTTATACCTATATAATTTGTACAACGTACTTAAGTATTATTTTTTTTAAGGGTATTTAAAAAAGAGTTACTTAGAGGGCCAATACTAAATTATTAATTTTTATAATGATAAGTGAGAAAATAGGACAAATTGAACAAATTAATTAATTAATGTCGAAAATATTTCTACCAAATATTCTAAGTAGTAGTGAAATTTGTAGTTGTTTGTGAGTTATTAAACAATACTGCAAAATATTTTTTAAAGTGATAATTCATTATTTATTTACATATATGGTCGAAATAATGAAAAATTATACAAATTAAGAAATTGTATTGGTAAGAGTGTAGCAAATGAAAGTTCGTTTCTAATAATTCTTTATTTTTAGTCTTTTAAATATCATTCTTACCGATAGTGTTTTATTAAAGAAAATAAAAATAATTTTAGATTTAATAATTTCATTTATTTAGTTAAAAAGAGTTTAACATAAACTTAAGAAATAATTATCAAGACAATTAAAGTGTACGAGTATCAAACTTTCAAAAGTAAAGAATATTATTCGAATTAATCTATCTTGTTTTTTTAGATAACCTAACACAAAATAAAACATTTATATGAAGAAGATGGGAGAGTAATTATGTGTACAATAGAATTAATTATAACAAGTCAAACAAGGCAACCTTCAATATAGTGCGTGAAGAAATTGATTTTGACGTTCTCTAAAGATAATTAAATTTTTTTTTTAAGAGAGAAATTCTTATCCAAGTTATCCAAACTTCATAATAATATATATATATATATAGATTTTTTTTTGTAAAAGAAACAACAATTATTTCCAAAACAATCTTGAATTTATCAAAAACAAAACAATTTCTTTTCAAAAAAATCTTTGTATGATTAAAAAAAATATTTTTTAAATTATATAAAAGTGATAACTCATTATTTAACTCATTAGTGATAAGTTTGCTAATTAAGCACAAAAACCAGAACCGCAATTATTCTTACATTACTTTTTGTCTTCTCAGAATTACAGACATAAAGGAATATAATAACATAGCACCTAATTCAAAACAAACCCAAAGAACAATAATCAAAACCCGCAAATTATTCTTAATAGTTCAAAACTAGACCTAGTTCCCAGATTGACGGAGCTCGGGGCGGACGAAGTCAGCATCGGCTGGCACAGAAATGTCAACAGTAGGTCTGAGCTGTGCGCAAACCTCCATAGCACCATGGACTGGATCCGAGAAGAAGTTGCTGATCAGATCTTGGTTAATGGGTGCCTTACTGTCTGCAGCCACCAAAGCCTGCTGAGTGAGAATGTAATCAAATCTGGGCGCCCACTTTCTTGATCCTAGACGAGCTGTCGTCGAGCAGTTGTCAACCATAAACGAGACTCCTCGGGCATGCATGAATGGGTTCAATGAATCCACTGCCTCGATTACACTCTCATTGATAATCTCCGAATAAGAATGACCCTTCCTCCTCAGAACCTCAATCTGTAATTATTTTACATCAAAACTATAAAAAAAATACCAACTAAATTCAAATGATGGGTGTATTTCATAATCATAAAACTGAGACTAGGTCACCTGAGCCATCATCAAGGCCACATAGACACCTGCAGTAAAGGGGTTCAAAGGACCAAGATCGCCTGCTGGACGCGCAGCACGAACACGTTCACCTACCTTCCACATTCGGGTCTGATCAATTTTACCCATGGGGAATGCAGGCAGACCCTCCTTTTCCTGCAAGTACAAAACATCCAGACAATTTAATAGACTGACCACACAATAAATAAATAAATAGATGCAATAGACAGAATCGATAAGGTTAAACTTACATAGAAACGTCTTCCAGCCAAGACAACACTTCGGATCTCATTTCCGCTAGCAACATCTTCATAGCACTCGTATAGTATATCCATGCTAGGATAGAACGAAGCGCTATATGCAATCTCAAACTCCTTTTTCCCCTCCTCCGAGAGGGCATTGTAAACAGCAAGCATTCCCTGTTTAATCATAAAATATAATATTGATCATGATGTAAAAAATGAACTTCTAGTTTTAACTTTGACGATTTCCAATGGAATTGTGACAAAATACCAATTTACAAATAGGCTCAGTTTCTAAACAGATAATCGAAGACCAGGCAAGCAGAGACCAACCTTAGTTGATATTGTCTTTGAAATAATCCCTGTTATGCACTCAACGGTATTCTTGTAAGCTGAATCTTCATCCATCCCATTCTCAGTATACCTTCTAAACAAAGTCTCAACAATCCCATGAACGGCACCAAGCAAAATGCCTACACGTCAAAACAGTTGGGACTTAGAAATCACATTAACCCCTCAACAATCAATATGAAGAACAGATCACTCACCTCGTTCACCAAATATGTCACTCCTGTATTCCTGTTCCAGTGTGGTAGCAAACGTGAATGGAGAACCAAGTGCCACTGACCATCCTAGGGCGACATCAGTTGCTCTACCATCCACATCCTGAACAGGAAATTTCAAAAAGTTAAAGAAAACAACAATTAAACAACTAGTGTGTAGAAAACAAATGGAGGAAAAGGTATAGAAACCTGGTGGACAGCAAAACTGGAATTTATTCCAGCTCCGTTAACTTCCTTTCCTTGTACATAGAGTCTCCTCACTGATGGACCCATTCCTTTTGGGCATACAGCTACAACACTAATGTTCTTAGGGAAATCAGTGTTCGATGACTGCAAGTGACCAAGAAGAAACCCATGGGAAAGTCCAAGTATACTGTTTGGCTTCATGTGGGAGAATATTTGCTCATAATTGTCAGCCTGGTAAGAATCAAAATAAGTTTTATCAACAAAAGCGATTAAATTTTGAAAAGTTTGCTAAATAACATAAAGAACAATTTTAGAGAAACAAACCTGGGCAGCATCAGAGATCAGAAGCAGCACCAGATCACTACCAGATACAGTCTCCCAGATATCACCCAGGGTTCCATTCTCTTCAGAAAATCCAGCAGTTCGTGCCTCAGCAAATGAACTAGATCCCTTCCTCAAACCAACCTGTATTTACAACAAAACCAATATAAGTCGAAATAAATCACTGGTTTAATATTCAAATTAACAGTAGGAAGCTCACTTTTACAACAATGTCAGATTTCACTTCCTGAAGAGAATCTCTAAGATTCTGAGCTTGAGCTGGACCCTGAGGCAAACAATAGGGAAAGTATAATAACAAGGTTACAATTTCTAATGATAATCAATCATTAAAATATGATTTTTTTTAATAAATCCATGCATTACCTGTGATCCCCAACCAATTACACCAATCTGTTTAATACCCTTGAAAGCCTCAGGAAGTAAATGAAACAAATCCCTTCCTCCTCTTACAATAAACTGCAATCCACAACATACCCCACATAAAAACTCAAGAAATCATAAGATTTAACATTAATTGATAAATCATACCTCATCGTGTCCAGCAAGTGACACTTTCTCCTTCTTGAATACAGATGTCTCGAAATCTAGCTTAGGCAACATCTTGATCGCGGGAACGGACACCATACGAGCTCCGAGAGCTGACCCAGATCCGTTTGAAGAAGAAGAACGAGCTCTGAGTGAGCTGATTGCTGTCTTGGAAGAGGATGAAGACAGAAACCCTAGATTGAGAGACGAAGCCGGCTTAAGGATGTCGGAACGTGAGACAGAAGACGATGAAGATACAGCTACGGAGGGAGAGAAAGATATAGCAGACATTTGATAGCTCTGCAAATATGCGGCGGCTGAAGGAAGAAGATGAAGTGAAGAGAGAACAGAAATCCAACTGGATGGTCATGGATCATTTTTGCATCGTATTTATAGTAGTGACAGCCCCCGACAGCCCTAGGTATGTCTGTGCGCAGTGCGCACCACTACTCATTTTATCTTTTTTGTGTCCATTTATTTTAGAAATACGCTGATTTTAAAATATTATTTGTTGGTTCTATAATTAAACTATTACAAATAATATTTTAATTCACAATAATTTAAAAATTATTTATAAAGTGAGTAATTAAAATGTGAGTTCATAATTCATTTTACCAAATCTTGTAATATTAAATCAATTTTTTTTTTAAGAAATGGGAGAAGACAAAAAAAAAAACAATAAGACATATAAAACTAGATAACTCATATTAGTTTTTGCTTGTTTTTAGGTCATTGGTTTGAATAACTCTCTCCCATTGCAAATGTTTTTTTTTAATTGGTAATTTTTTACTTTCTAAAATATATAATATCTAGTTTTTGTTTTTGTTTTATATATTAAAAACTATTTTTCATATATTGTTTTTTCTAATATTACTGGTTAACTTTATTTTGGGCAAGAAAGAAAGGCCATATAATAAATAATATGGGCTTATTATGCATACCTATTACACATGAACCCATTACAGTTGGCCTTTAAATACGACTCAAGTCCACTCAACTGCTTTGAAAATTAAGAAAGGTAATAAAGGCCATTCATTTTTACATGATTTTTTTTTTTTTTTAATTTAAGGACAAGGTTTTCTGCGGGGTAAATTTAATTCGTTATTTTATTTAAGGAGTTAATTCTTATTAAAATAATTTTTTTTTAAAAATAGTTAAATATTATTTACAATTTATTTTATTTTTTAAATATAAGAAACTAACATTTCTCTTCAATATGTCTACAAGATTAAAATAATTAAATAAGAATCTATATATTAAATAATAAGTAAGTGATAGGGTACGGAATAACATGATGTTTATTAAAAAAAAAAAAGTGCTAGTGAAAATATATTTTTTAATTCTTTAGTCAATCAAAATGTGTGATATCATTTTCTTTTTCAATTTACTCTCTCTGTCAATAATCTACGAACTCAATCTTTTTAAAAGAAAATCTAACAATCTTACCATTTCTTAATGATCACTTTAAAAGACGAATTAATTTGAATTTTATATTAGTAGTAAAATGAGTAATACCCAGCAAATATTCGGTGGGATTGACCAAATTATGGTCAGAATTAACCTATACCGATTAATTTATATTTAGTGGCCAATAGCGGGTAAAACTTTACTCGAAATTGCGTAAAGAATCAATACCCATCTAAATATGCTTGGTGTGTAAAAGAATAATGACGCTATAGTGAGGATATAACCAAGGTCACTCAAGGGACTGGCGAAATTTATTACCACTATAGCCCATGCTTGCCTCAGTTTGGTTCGGCCACTTCCCACCAAAATATATTTAGTGTGTAATGATTAATAAATATTTTTGGTGTATATTAATTAATATACCTACTGAAATGTGTGTTTGGTGTGTATTAGTTAATACCCACAAAAAATGTGTTTGTTGTTACATTACTAGCTAAAATGTATTTGGTGTGTATCGATTAATACCAACTAAAACACCGTTGGTGTGAATTAACGTGTTAACTATTACATAAAGACATAAAATCAATGAAGATTTCATATTTTTTTCAAACAAAAATAATATTTTAATATAAAATTGATGGGTAAATGTATTCTTCAAAACAGAACGCTTTCCCAGTTAACTTATCAATTCTGCAATCAGAAAACAGATCTTCACCGTTTATAACGTAGCCCCAGAAATAACTAATAAGTAGTTAACGTTTGAAATCGATCAAACGGTGCAAACTCTGGCAAACGGAAATCTTCTCCAGCAGCTACCTCAAACCCTTGAATATGTTTTTGCTCTGGTCTCTCTCTTGTTGTTCTCCAAACTCTATTAACCTAAAGTGGAAAAATAATGTTTCTTCACATTATATATCGTGGGCCTAAATAAAGCCCACAACAAGTTGAGTCTCTCCAACTAGGAGGACAAAACTCAACAAACTCCCCCGACCGACTAGTTGGAGGGTAATGTCAACCCGGCAACCGAACGATATAACTCGAACTTGTTTCGTGACACCACCTTTGTCAACATATCTGATCCATTATCATCTGTATGAATCTTTTCAAGTTCTAACATCTTCTCATCCAAAGCATCACGAATCCAGTGATAACGAACTTCAATGTGTTTCGACTTTGAATGAAATGAAGAATTCTAGGCAAGATGAATTGCACTTTGATTATCACAAAATAAGACATATCTTTCTTGTTTCAACTCAAGTTCCATTGTGAATTTTTTCAACTACAATAACTCTTTTGTTGCCTCAACTGCAGCTATAAGCTCGACTTCAGAAGTACATAGAGCAACACACTTTTACAATTTAGATTGCCAAGCCACAGCTCCCCCGACAAAAATCACCAAATATCCTAAAGTAGATTTTCGATTATCTAAGTTTCCGGCCATATCAGAATCAGTATATCTAATTAACATAGGCTTCTCACATCCCAAAGTTAGTTGAATATTCGTCGTTCCCTAGAGATATCTCATAATCCACTTCACGGCTTCCTAGTGATGTCTTCCCGGATTTGATAAATATCTACTCACCACACCAACAGTGTGCACTATATCAGGTCTAGTACAAACCATAGAGTACATAAGGCTACCAACTGTTAAAGAATATGGAATGTTCTTCATAAAAAACTTCTCATCATTAGTGAAAGGACAACCAATATGACTAAACTTAAAGTGAGAAGCTACAGGAATATTCACTACTTTAGCTTTGTCCATATTGAAGCGTCGAAGAACTTTCTTAATGTACATCTCTTGTGACAAATACAACTTTATGTTATCCCGATCACGGGTAATTCAAATCCCAAGAATTTGATGTGCTGGTCCTAAATCTTTCATGGCAAACGACTTACTCAGAGTTTCTTTTAACTTACTGATTTTAGAAACATTTCTTCCAACAATTAGCATATCATCTACATATAGCAGAAGAATAATAAAATCATCAGCAGAGAATTTTCGCACAAAAACGCAATGGTCAGTCTTGTTCATCTTGTACCCATGTTCAATCATAACTGAACTGAACTTTCGATACCATTGTCGTGGTGCTTGTTTCAAACTGTAAAGACTCTTCAGTAACTTGCAAACATAGCCTTCTTTCAGTTTGTCTGTTTGTCTTGAAAACCCTCTGGTTGTTCCATATATATCTCTTCTTCTAAATTTCCATGAAGAAATGTTATTTTCACATCCATTTGTTCAACCTCTAGATTAAGACTAGCGGCTAAACCAAGAACCACACGAATAGATTGCATTTTCACCACAGGAGCAAAGATCTCACCAAAGTCAATACCCTTTCTTTGCGAGAAGCCTTTTACAACCAACCGAGCCTTATATCTAGGCTATGAAGTATGCTCATCCTGCTTTAATCGATAAAGCCATCAATTTTTCAAAGCTTTCTTGCCCTTATGCAACTTTGTTAGTTCAAAAGTGTTATTCACACGAAGAGATTGCATCTCATCCTCCATGGCATTCATCCATTCCTTTTTATTTTTACTTTCCAAAGTTTCTTGAAAACTCTCAGGTTCTTCAGCATCAGTGAAAAATACATACTCATTTGCTGAGTATCTAACTGAAGGACGTCTCTGTCGAGTAGACCGTCTTGATTCATTAGAAGGTATGGACTCATCAACATTTTTATTGCCTTGATCATTTTCATTTCCAACATTAGATTCACTGCTAGAGTCAACATCAACAAAATCATTAGTATTTAAAGGATTACCAGAATGTAAACTCATACCTTGATTTTCAGTTTGATTGTTGTTGGTGTGTATCAAGTTAGGAGCAACTGGAATTGAATTCACTTCAACCATCTCCTCATTTACTTGAGTTGGAACAACCTCGTCCACCTTGTCGATATCTTCAATGGTATAATCCTTCAAAAATATAGCATCATGACTACGAATAAGCTTCTTATTAACTGGATCAAAAAAACGATATCCAAACTCATCCAGTCCATAGCTGACAAACACACACTTCTTGGTCTTGTCTTCCAACTTTGACCTCTCATCTTTGGGAACATGAACATAAGCCATACACCCAAATACTCTAAGATGATCATAAGAAACATTTTTACCACTCCAAATATGATTTGGAACATCAAAGTTCAAAGGAACACATGGTGTGAGATTTAACACATGTACTACTGTACTCAATGCTTCACCCCAAAAATATTTTGGCAACTTTTCTTGTGAAAGCACACATCCCACCCTTTCCACTAGTGTTCTATTCATTCTTTCAGCCAACTCATTTAACTGTGGTGTTTTCGGAGGCGATTTTTAGTGACGAATACCCTGCTGTCGACAATACTCATCAAAAGGTCCAATGTACTCTCCCCCGTTATCTGTTCGAATACATTTCACCTTTTTTCTAGTTTTCCTCTCAACTGAGGCTTGAAACACTTTGAATGTGTTTATCACTTGATCTTTCGTCTTCAATGTATAGGCCCAAACCTTTCGGGAATAGTCATCAATAAATGTTAGAAAATAGTATGCACCACCAAGTGATCTTAACTTTATTGGCCCACATACATCAGAATGCACCAAGTCTAGTAATTCTGACTTTCTTTTTGATTCAGATGATCTAAATGACACTCGTCTTTGTTTTCCAGCCAAACAATCTGGACATCTCTTCAAGTACACATTTGAAACCCCACATAACACATTCTTCTTAGCCAACATAGCTAAGCCTTTCTCGCTAACATGAGCCAAACGTTTGTGCCATAACTCAGAAGAAGAATCAACCTCACAAGTGTTGATGTAACATTTAGATATCCCAAAACGAACAATATACAGATTCGAAAGTCTCTTACCTTTGGCAATAACCATTGATCCCTTTTTAAGCTTCCATTCACCACCAGAAAAAGAATTACAGAAGCCTTCATCATCCAATCTTTCAACCGATAAAAGATTGAAGCGAATATCAGGAATATGCTTAACATGTTTTAGAACAAGAGTAGTGTCATTGGCCATCTCTACACAAACATTACCAATTCCAATCACTTGCGCTTGACCAATATTTCCATACGAGCAATACTAAAATCACCAGCCTCATATGTTGAGAAAAAATCTCGTCGTGATGTAGCATGAGTAGAAGCACCACTATCTACAATCCAATCCATCTCATCACACGACACATTAACATTCTCAACACCATTATAACAAACAGTAAGGAAATCATCAACAATAGCAACATCATCATGATTTTTACCTTCTCTGTGGTTAGAAGTAGTGGGTGCGTTCTGAGTTTTCTTCTTGTTCTCCTTCTTCAATTTAAAACAGTTTTTCTTGATATGGCACTTTAGGCCACAATGATGACACTCAACATTTGCCCACTTATTAGAAGCCCCACGAGACTTGCTACGATTACTTTCTCGCCCTTTACTTCTCCCCCTGGATTCTATAACCAAGACATCTGATTGTAAAGAACAGTCTTGTGTCTTTTATCTCATCTCTTCATTCAACACACTGTTTTTTACTAAATCCATTGAAAGAATACCATATGGAGCAGAATTAGACAGAGTTGTTCTAAAAGTCTCCCATGAATTAGGCAGAGTACCAAGTAAACATAAGCCTTGTATCTCGTCATTAAAGTTGAGTTTCATCGCCTCCAATTGATTAATAATTCCCAAAAAAGTATTCAAGTGATTAGTCATCGGAGAACCAACTTGATACCTTAAGGACATCAATTGCTTGATCAAAAATAATTTGTTATTACCTGTCTTTCTCTCATACAATTTTTCGAGCTTAGTCCAAAGAGTACGGGCATCAGTAATAGAGATAACATGGTTCAGAACATTGTCATCAACCCATTGACGAATATAACCACATACTTGTCTGTGCAAAAATTTCCAATCATCCACACTTTTTTCTGCAGGCTTTACTGGAGAGAACACTATCAAATGAAAACTTTTCACATACAGTAAATCTTCCATTTTAGCCTTCTAGATATTATAATTGGAACCATTCAAGCTCACCATCTTGGATGTGTTAGTCTTCATCCTTATACTCAAATAAAACCAAGCTCTGATACCACTTTAATGGGTAAATGTATTCTTCAAAACAAAACGTTTTCCCAATTAACTTATCAATTCTACAACCAGAAAACAGATCTTCATCGTTTATAACGTAGCCCCAGAAATAAGCCGTTAACGTTTGAAGTCGATCAAACGGGGCAAACTCCGGTAAACGAAAATCTTTTTCAGCAGCTACTTCAAACCCTTGAATATGTTTTTGCTCTGGTCTCTCTCTTGTTGTTCTCCAAACTCTGTTAACCTAAAGTGAAAAAATAATGTTTCTTCACATTATATATCGTGGGCCTAAATAAAGCCCACAACAAGTTGGGTCTCTCCAACTAGGAGGACAAAATCCAACAAAAATTACAATTAAACTTGTTACAGTTTTTTAACCACTAATACCAAATACCAATGATTGATAACATATTTCAAAATTTCAAATATTTTAAGACGGTTTTGAAGTTTACAAAATAAATTTAACATCTAACCTCTAATAAATTGTTCAAAAGATAAAGACTATTTCAAATAACTTATTATTAACACATTTGAAATATCTTCAAATTTATCAATTTCATTCCTTTGATGATAAAAAGAGAATAGACAATTAATACTCTCAAGAAAGGATTAATCGAATAAATTAGTGATTTTATTGAGCTAGTTATATATATATAATAAAACTCACTACACATTAGACATTTGAAAAAAATAATTTTTGGTCTAGGTTGTTTATATGGTAAATCTGATAATTTAATGAAATAAAATAAGATAAAAAAAAAGATTGGCCCAAATTAATAAATTATATAAATAATTTCTTAGTATAATAAGATTAAACAAAGAATTGATGCATGGCTTAGACAGGTGTCAACGAGTGAGCACAGACGCCTCATTCTGACGGTTCCACGTTTCCTCCTAAAAAAATGTAGACAAATGTCTTTTACTCCCTTCACGAAACTTCCACCCATCACCTTTCTGGATCATCTCAAACCGCCCATCATCCCCAAAACTTACATATAATAACAGAGAAACTGAGAGTCTGCAATCGCAAGAAGCAAAAGAGAGATGGCTTCAGAAAAACTTAGGAAAGATGATCAAGCTACATCCGAAGTTGATTATCCCCAATTCGAAAAGAAAAGCGGCAAGGGAAAACAGAGGGGAGAAAAGAAAGGAAAAGGAGGTGGTGGTGGTGGAGGAGGAGATCAGAAAGATGAACAACTTAGTTTGGATGAGATTTCGAATCTAAGACAAAACGCCCAACAAAAATCTATAGATGCTGTTAAGGGTCTTGAAGATAGGTATCAGAAAGCCAAGGAGAAAATGGGTTCGGATAAAACGCAACAGGTCACACCAATTCTAATCGATTTTAATGGATTTGTATTGAGCTATGTAATTAATTTTTTTGATATATAGGCTACTAAGGAAATGAAAGGGGCAACCGCCGTTGAGAAACTTGGTGGCTACGTCGGGGAGAAAACCGACACGGCGGTTGGTGTTGCGGCAGATGTAAAGGACAGAGCAGTGGTGGCCGGATTGGGTGCGGCACAGTTCACGACGGAGAAGACGGTGGCGGCGACGAAGGCGACTGCTGATTTGGTAGGGGGGATGAGTGGGTATGTGGGAGAGAAGGCGGCGGTGGCGAAAGATAGTGTGTTGGATTATGTCGGGGAGAAGGTAGTTCAGGCGAAGGATGCGGTGGTGAGTGTGGAGGAGAGTGCGGCGGCGTATACTGCGAGGAAGAAAGCAGAGGCGGAGAGAAATATGGAAGCGAATAGGAGAGGTGGCGGTGGCGGGGATGAGGTGGAGGAGGAAGAGAGTCAGGGCGGCGGTGGCGGATGGGTGGCTGAGGAGATGAATGAAGGGGGGAAGAGGGGCGGCGGTGGCGGTGGCGGGGGGATGCTGCAAGCGATTGGAGAGACGTTGGTGGAGATAGCTCAGACGGCGAAGAATATGGTGATCGGCGAGTCTGGAGAAGGAAAGGATAACAGTTATGAATTCAAGTAGTTTTGATTAGTAGAGGTATCTATGCATGCTTATAAGGAATAAGTAAGTGTTTGTCGGTACTTTTTTCTTGTTATTTTACATTCGACAATGTCGTGGTTATATGAGTGAGAAATAAAAAATTAAAATAAAAGAAAACAAAAATCCTATAAGTTGCAAATGAAGTATCGGTTTGATCACAAAATCCTATAAAATCAATTTGGAAAGCTTTTATCCAGATTAAGTTGCAAATGAAGTAGCGGTTTGATCACAAAATCATATAAAATCGTAAAAACTTTGTGTATGATCATACTTCATCAGTTCCTCAATCTAACAATACTTCTACCAAACTCTGGACCCTTACGCAAATCAACAACCCAAACTATTACTCCATCTTCAATCATTCACTCAAAAATATTTATTAGGATTGTAGGGGACAAAAATATTTATTAGGATCGTAGGGGACAAGTAAGTATTTTCTATTTACGATAAATACAATATTTTTACTTTCAATTCAATAAATATTATATTAAATTATATATTATATTATATATATATATATATATAGTTTCGAACCAGACATTACCAAAGAAGTCAATGGTATTGTCACTGGATTATGGAGAGGATCTTTCTTAAATTGGAATGATGTTTCTCAACCCATCAAGCTCATTTTACAGTATGTTAAAAAAAATGATTATAAAAAATGATTATAAATTTATAATATTTTAAAAATTATACGTTAATCTTATAGTTAATTTAAATGATTGATTGCAGGAAAATTTCGCTGGGATTCCATAATGGAAGGTGGTGTGAATAAAATGTCCAAAAAAAAGCTAGTGCAAAGATATTAAACTTTTTGACCCGTGCTAAGAAGTATTTGAAGAAGCCCCACATGTAACCATAGAAGACTAGGCTGTAATGAAGACAAAATTTGACGAGCCTAAATATATGCTAAAATGCAACAAAGCGCAGGGCCATAGAAACATGTACACTGCTGATGGTGGAGCTTCATATTGTGGAGGGTCAATAAGCGCAAACGAACATCGACGAAGAATGGTTAGTATAATTTTGATGTTTCTTTTATTAATATCTCAAATATTAATCTTTTGATGTTAACCATTTATTGTTAATCTTTTTAGATAATAGAGCTTGGAAGACCACCAGATGTGTTGGAAACATTTACAAGAACTTATAGAAAAAAAAGATGGAACTTGGAGTGGGGATAGAGTAGCAAAAGTAGTGGTATGTTTACAAATTAATCAATTTATTTTAATATGTCTATAAAAAACATACAAATTTATCATTGTTGTGATGAATAACATAAGTTCTATATTAAAAAAATATTTTTATTGTTTCTCTCTTTTATTCATTTTATATAGTGGAAAACATTTTTTTCTTTCAGAAAACATACAAAGAGCTTCACATGTCACAAGAAACCATAGATGATGTCAATGAACAAAAATCAAATGAAGAACTGTGGGTTCAAGCAGTTGGCGGACCTACAAATGGTCGCTTTGTAACAATGAAGGATACAATGACAAATTTGCAAGTGAAGAATGATGCCAAAGATGAGAAATTAGAATGTTGAAATTAAATCAAGAATATTTATCCAAACAAATTGAGTTATGTCAAGAGAATGTAAGGAAAGAGAAGAATGACTTGCAACTACAAATTGATAACCTTAGCATGCACTTCCAAAACATTCTTGAGAGGGAAAATTCTATGGCTCCAAGACCATTAAAGAAGGTAAGTAGTTTTTATATTGTATTTGGTTAATATATATATATATATATATATATATATATATATTGTATTTGATTAATTTTGCAGGAATATATTTTAAATGAAGTTATTTAAGATAAATTTTTTAGTAGTTTTGATTTTATTAAGATAAGATTAATTAATCACAAATTATTCTATATTTTATTGCATTGATTAATTTTATATATGAATTCTAATGTATTTATGGTTTTGTTTACTGGTGGAAGAGTTGAAAATTGCTAAAATTTATTTTATTATCTATTATGTTTAATTTTAATGAAGAATTATTGTTGGTTTATTTTGAACTTAATTATCTATGATTTTGTTGATGTTTATTTTTTTTTAATTGGGCAATTATGTGACAATGATGGTGTGATTGTGTTATTTTGAAATGTGAAGTTAACTTATTATTGATTTTTTTTTTAAATTGTCAATTATGTAGAAATGATAGTGTGAATGCGGTATTTTGAAGTATGAAGGGTTCAAAAATATATAAATGTAACTTTTGTTGGTTGTTTTATTATTTGAAAATAATGATATATATAAGAATATTATTGGATTATTTTTTTTATATTGAATTAGTAATCGTAATTAGAAGCAGATAATTATATACAAATAAATTGGAATTTTAAAAATTATAATATTATTGCTCAATATTCTATTGCAAAACTAATTATAAAATTAATACAATATAATTATTGCATAAAATCTTGAAAATGAAATTGTTAAATGTATTGATAAAATTCTATAAATATATTTTTTTTGTAAAAATTATAAAATAAATATTAATTACAAAAATGTTGTCAAATCAGTTAGTAAATTAATTCAGAAAATAAAAATATGTCATCTAAATATTGAAAACTATATTGCACAATAAATGACTAAAGATATTAGTAAAGTTTATATAAATATATATATATTTTTTTTTTATAAATTACAAATTATGTTGAACTGAAATTGGAGGTAAAAAATATATATTATTTGCAAAATATTTTACCGAACCTACTGGTAATATTTTGCAAAAATTAAAATTATTATAAATTATGTTGGAGAACATATAGATAAAAGTATTGATAAATTTTTATAAATAAATTTATATAGATTGCAAAAATATGTTGTAGAACAAATTGATAAATTTTTATAGATTGCAAAAATATGTTGTAGAACAAATTGATAAACTTATTGTAAATATTTTTTAATCTGTAATTTAAATATTGATTGTAAATTATGTTACATGAACAAATAGCTAAAATTTCATAAATACTATTTATATGGATTGCCAAAGATATTGTAACACTTATTAATAAACTAATTGCAAAAAAAAACTTAAATATATAATGTAAAGATATTGTAAATAATATTATAAATTAAATGGCCAAAGTTAGTGTTAAAATTAAAAATATAAATTATATATATATATATATATTACAAAATATATAGGAGTGAATGAAATTAATAAAACATTAAAAAATAGATATTAATTACAAATGATAACAAGAGAAGTTTGAAAATTAATTGCTATATTAAAAATATATAATTGCTTGAATGGTAAAATATGTTACATTGAAAATGGCTATATTTATAAGATAAATGAAATGATTACAAACATAGTTGTAGAACATTTGACTAATTACATTTTAAGAAATATTTTTACCAACTTAAATGTTAATATATATTTTTGTTGAAAATATAAATAAGTCATTAATAAATAAGTCATTAATAAATAGTTATAATAATTATTACAAAATAAGTTATAAAATACAAAATAACATTAATAAAATCTACCATGTAAATAATGTTTTGAATACTAGTTTGAATAATATATATTGAAATAAAAATGGTTAAATTCTAGTTACAAGTATAATGGTAAAAAGAGTGACAACATAGGTTACAAAATCTACAACTTCCTAATAGCATCTGATTTATGTAACATCGTTGATTATATTACAATTGTTCTCAATGTTACTAAATTAGTTGATAAATACTTATTTTAATGCTATTTCAGTCGAAAAGAACACTATTGCAAAACATCATAATTTTTGTAGTGTGAGAGTACTTCATTTGTGAATATTCTTCTACTTAGTTGGTTTAATGATCTTCCAAATAATAAAATAAGACTATATTGTTGCCCGCGTATATAGTAACACAAAATTCAAATTATTGAAAACGATCATTTACGTATGTTTGTTTATATTGATTTTGAATTTGGTGGATTGTGATTTGGATGATTTGTTATATATGACGTAAAATTATATTCATTTTGAAATTATAGAAGTTTTGTGTTTGATAATACTTCATTTCTGCATATTCTATAACTTAGTTGGTTTAATCTTAAAAATAATATACGATAATACTATATTGTTGTATGCGTGAATAGATCACAAAAATTTTAAAAATGGGAACGACGTCACTTACAAATGTTAGTTGTATAGTGATTGTAGTTTGGTGGCTTGTGATTTGGGACATATAATTATATTCAGTTTGAAATTATAATAATTATGTGTATAAGAATACTTCATTTATGCATATTCTCCTACCCAACTGGTTTAATCTTACAAATAATTTGATAACACTATATTGTTGTCCGTGTGGATAGAAACATTTCAAAATGATTGAGAACGATCACTTACTTATGTTGGTTTTATAGTGATTTTGATTTTGGTGGATTGTGATTTGGATGGATCGTTATTTTAGTGGCTTTAGGCTTTGATGGATTGATATATGTGACGTATAGTTATATTCGGATTGAAATTATAGATGTTTGATAGTTGAGAATACTTTATTTCTACATATTATATTACTTAGTTGATTTAATCTTAAAAATAATATATGATAAACCTATTGTTATCCGCGTCAATAGAAACATAAAAGTTCAAAAAAATAAGAACGTTATCACTTACTAGTGGTGGGTTTATAGTGATTGTAATTTTGGGTGGTTTGTGATTTGAGACACATATTTATATTTGATTTTGATTATAAAAGCTTTGTGTTTGAGAATACTTAATGTTTGTATATTATTTTACTTAATTCATTTAGTCTTAATATATATATATATATATATATATATATATATATATATATATATATATATATATATTATAAAACTATATTATTTCCTATGTTAATAAAAACACAAAAGTTCAAAAAATAGAAATAATATCACTTATTAATGTTGGTTTTATAGTGATTGTGATTTGAATAATTTGTGATTTGGGATGTAAATTTATATTGAGTTTGAAATTATAAAAGCTATGTGTTTTTTTGAATACTTAATGTTTGCATATTCATATACTTAGTTGATTTAGTCGTAATAAAAATATTATAGGTTAGAATTTGTATCTCCCAAATCCGACCAGTTTGAAACAATCTATAAAAATGCAAGAAAGAAGAACACAAGAAGACACAGATTTATAGTGGTTCACTCAAATTGAGTTACGTCCACTTCAGCCACCAACAGATTTCACTATGAAGAAGAAGAATGAATACAAAGTTTTTTGTCTCACACTTTATCTCTCTAGAATTCTATCTTTTCCATATAAACCCTTAATAATCACATATTTATAGGGTAACATTCAAGTAATAAAACCTAAATAAATCTTGGTCAGACCCAAGCTCAAAACCAAATACAAACCCAATAAACTTTAATTAACAATTGTAGAGTTTATTATAAGTGTAGGCTCCATAACTCAACATTATAATACTATAGACTATATTGTTGTGGCGTGCATAGAAACAAAAAAATCTAAAAGATTGAGAATGATCACCTACTAATGTTTTTTTATAGTGATTTGGTGAATTTTAGATTTTAATGACTTTTAATTTGAGACGCATAATTAGATTCAGTTTGACTTTATAAAATTCTGTGGATGAGAATACTTCATTTCTGCATATTCTCCAACTTAGTTAGTTTAGTCTTACAGATAATATGATAAGACTATAGTTTATTGCCGATTTGCGGATGATGGCTATCATGATGTCGAATGCCTCCCAGCTGTAGTTTTGATTTGGCATTTTGCCCATGATGGACCGCTGAACCAAATCATGAAAAACTTGGTAGTGAGGGGCGAGTTTTTCCTTCTTCCCGTGGTCTTCGACCGGTTCGATGGAAGAGGAGAAGATAAAGCCGAAGTCTTCCTTAGCCGGAAGGAATGGCATTGGGAAGTCAGAAAACCCTTCGGTTGGAAGGTTGAAGAAAGTGGCAAAGTGCTCTTCGGTAATCCAAACGAATCTTTCGTCAACGATGGTCCTTATACTACCATCATCGAGAATGTGCCCATTGTTGAAGAACTCGCACACTTCCTCTACGAGGATGGTGTCTGAGCCTTCAAGGAATTTTTGGAGTCCCGATTCTATGATCGGTTTGAAGGTGGTATCGTAAAACCGGCTATTTTGTACGTCGTCGAATTTGACGATGAGTGTGTTTCTTAGTTCAGGAGACATTTTGAGGAAGAATGAGAGTGAGAAGTCGAGAGGATTTCTTTTGATCTTTCAAGCTTTAGAGAGAAGAGTGAAGAAGACGTGTTTTGAAGATGGAGGATTGAATCCCCTTTTTATAGCTTGAACGGTTGGATGCATTAAATGATGATATTTTTGAAAAATCAGACCGTTTATGTCTGGTCATTAATGTTTTGTAAGTTATCAAGAGAATAAAGGCATGTCTGGTCAAATCAGATCAGGCATGCTTCTTGAAAAATGGAGATTTTCTATTTCCAAGAGTGATTTGATTTGGTTTGATACGGCGCATTAAATGTTGATCATTTATGATTTTAGATTTTATCCTAAGATGGAAGGAAATGATCTTCATTAATTCATGGTACCAAACCGGTAGTACAACAAAATTACCGATTTGGGAAAGAAAAAAAAGATAGATAAGTTAAACATTTGATGACTCGGCCGCTTGATTCCTCTTTGCCTTAGCTGCTTCCCATCGGTCGATCAGCTCTTGTACTCTCTCCTTAGTGAGCACATGCTTTGGATGGAGAGTTACGAAGGGTCCAGAGTGGATCTCCGGGCTGGCACAAAAACCGCTTAGCTGAGGAGCGTAGCCAATTTTGTTTGAAAGGAGCATCTTCTTCAGGTTGCTGAAGATGATCCAGGACCAATTAACCGGTGTCCCAATCGTAACAGCGATCATCATCTCGAAAAGTCTTTGGGTGTAGTAATAGCTTTTCTCTCTGCCCAAGATGGACTTTCCCAGAATCTCACAAAGAAGCTGGTACTTGTGAGAGAGTTGGCTTTTAGCACCCCAGGGTCTAACCGGGATGTCAAAATTGGAGAACCGATGACACATTTCTTTCATGGTCACCGGAGAGTAGGTTAAATCGGTTACCCCTTCAGTGGGCAAACCGCAGTATTCAGCGAAATCCGTCTCGCTGAATAGAAATGACTGACCGTAAACTTGTGCAACGATTATGTCTCGATGCACCTCCTTTGCGGTCTGGAAGAATTCTTCGACTACTAGGTAGTCGAGAATGAATCTGTTTTCGAGAAATCCTCTTAGCCCGCTTCTTTCAACGGCTAAGAACTTTTCTCTAACCTCATGATCTTCGTATTGGTAGATTGAGTTGAAATCAGCCAATAGAATTTTCTTTGCTAGAGAGTTGGAGTTCATGTTCTTGAGAGAGTTTAAGCTCAAGACTGTTTTTGTGAATAGTGAATTTTTGTGAAGAGTTGTGAGGATTTAATGGTGGTTTATATAGCCAGGGGTTCGACTAGATTAGTAGGTTAAGCATGCTTAGTGATGTCATCAATTAGTTAATAGGCTTTAACTTGTTAAAGTGTATAATGTTTATTTCCAATGCAAAGCTAATTATTACCAAAATATTCATGATGACAAAAAATCTATTGACAAGATGTGAGTCTCCCTCTCTTGATGATGGACACATGTCGTCATCTTGATTGCGGTAGACTATTTTTTATTTATTACAGGCTTCATTTCTCAAGGTATGCATGAAAACTCAGTTAGTTATCCCAGATTAACCGGAAAAGTTCATTCCATCAAAACCAGAGTGCATTTGTACTGAGCGGTTTTCCATGACCGGTTTTAGTTGGATATTTTGTTTCGATTGTGAAGAAATGTTGAGTCACGTCAACATTTGTTCAACTTTGGATTGAGTATATCCACTTCAACCAGGTTATTTCAACCGTATAGTAAGTATACACGTGATTTTGACGTCATGAAGTAATCAGGCATAACCAGAGACTTCCTCCCGGTTAGCATTCTTGAATTTTCAATGGCCTATTTGAATCTGGTTTGAGAAGCGAGAACTTCTCCCTGAACACATATTCCGGTTTTTCATTATTATGTGTTTAAGCAATATGCATGCATGATCATGATATAAGTTGCTTAACATCAGTAATTCCCAGAATATTTCTAAAGTGAGAAAACTTAGCTTCCTGTAATGGTTTTGTGAAAATGTTTGCTACTTGTTGCACGGTCGAGACGTATTCCAACCGGATGTGTTTCTCCTGAACATGCTCCCAGATGAAATGGTGTCTTATATCAATGTGCTTTGTTCTTGAGTGCAACACGGGATTGTATGTAATCGCTATAGCGCTGGTGTTGTCACAGAATATTGGAGATTCCTTGGCTTCTACACCGAAGTCCCTTAGTTGTTGTTGGATCCAGAGGAGTTGTGCACAGCAGCTTCCGACTGCTATATACTCTGCCTCTGCGGTTGATTTTGCAACTGAGGTCTGTTTCTTACTACTCCAGGTGACTAACCGGTCACCTAGGAACTAGCAGGTTCCACTTGTACTCTTTCTATCAATCTTGCATCCTGCGTAATCAGCTTCTGAGTAGCTTATGAGGTTGAAACTTGAGTCTTTCGGATACCAAAGTCCCACTTCTTGAGTTCACTTCTTGGAATCTTCCGCTTACCCCAACCGCAAAAAAAATGTCAGGTCGGCTGGTTGTTAGATAAAGCAATGATCCAATCATTCCTCGATATGTTGTGATGTCAACGGCTTGACCATCCTCATCTTTGTCTAGTATTACGGAAGGACTCATTGGCGTAGCCGCTTCAGCGCATGTATCCATTCCAAATTTCTTCAATAGTTTGGCTGTATACTTCGGTTGGCTTATGAAGGTTCCGGCTTCAATCTGTTTAACCTGAAGTCCTAGGAAGAAACTCAGTTCTCCCATCATACTCATTTGAAATCTGTTAGTCATCATCTTTGAAAACTTATCACATAACTTTGGATCGGTTGATCCGAAAATAATATCATCGACATAAATTTGAACGAGTAATATTTGTTCCTTTCTCTCAAATTTAAAAAGTGTTTTGTCAACTGAACCTATTGTGAACTTGTGATCAAATAAGAATTGTGTTAATGTATCGTACCAAACTCTTGGAGCTTGTTTCAAACTGTAAAGGGCTTTGTTCAGCCGGTAAACATGGTTTTCATGTTCTGGGTTTTTGAAACCTGGAGGTTGATTAACATATACCTCTTCATTTACTTTATCGTTTAGAAAAGCGCTTTTAACATCCATTTTAAAGACTTTGAAGTTTTTGAAAGCTGCATATGCTAAAAATATTATGATGGCCTCGAGTCTAGCTACAGGGGCAAATGATTCTTCAAAATCAACGCCTTCTTCCTGTTTATAGCCTTGAGCCACTAACCGGGATTTGTTCCTCGTAACTAAACCGTCTTCATTGAGTTTATTTCTGAATACCCATCGTGTTCCTATAACCGGTTTATTTTTCGGTCTAGGGACTAGGTACCAGACTTTATTTCTTTCAAACTCGTTTAATTCCTCTTGCATTGCTAGTATCCAATCGGGATCTGACAATGCTTCATCCACCTTTTTCGGCTCAATTTGTGATATGAAAGCTGAGTTTTCATAGTGTTCCAAATTTTGTTGCCTAGTTCGGACGGGTGAGGATATGTTACCTATTACTAGTTCAAGAGGATGATTTTTGTTCCTTCTGAGGTTTATCCGAGACGTGTCTATCAAGCTTTCGGTTGGCTGATCAAGGTTAGACTGATCGGTAGGTTGAACAGAGTCAGACCGACCGATTTATTTAGTAGAAACTGAAGAGTCAACTTTCTACGGTAAAGCAGCTTGAGCAGGCTAATGTTCAGCATCAACCGCTTGGTCATTGACAAATCGTCTAAAAACCGGAACCTCGTCTTCATCATCAGAATAGATATTGAAGTTTTCCATTCTGTTGTGAAGGTCGAAGGATAATGCAGTGTTTCGTTCAACCGATTCATCGAAAACAACGTGGGCTGTTTCTTCAACTGTTAACGTCCTAGTATTATATATCCTATAGGCTTTACTTACAGCTGAATATCCCAACATTATTCCCTCATCGGATTTAGCATCAAAAGCGGTCAAGTAATTCTTGCCGTTATTGTAAACAAAACATTTGTTACCAAAGATTCGAAAATACCGTATGCTTGGAATTTGATCATAGTATATTTCAAAAGGAGTTTTGGAAAAGCGTTTAGTTACTAAAGATCGGTTTTGTGTGTAGCATGCAGTGTTGATAGATTCAGCCCAAAACTTTTGAGAAATACCCGAATCAGCTATCATTGACCTTGCGGCTTCCTTGAAAGTTCGGTTTCTTCTCTCAGCCAGGCCGTTTTGTTGAGAGTTCTGGCACTAGACAACTCGTGTCTAATACCGGAATCATCAAGGAAAGTTGTTAGATTGTTGTTTATAAACTCAATTCCTCTATCACTTCTGATTTTGTTTACTCGAATAGATTTTTCATTTTGTATTCTCAAAATCAATTTGATCAGGTTTGGAGTTGCTTGATTTTTAGAAGCTAGAAATGTTACCCAAGTAAATTTAGAATAGTCATCAATAACTATCATAGTATAATGCATGCCTCCTAAACTGGTTACTTTAACCGGTCCAAACAAATCCATATGCAAAAGTTCTAAACACCGTTCAGATTGATAGTTTCCTTTACTTTTAAAAGATGACTTTATTTGTTTGCCCATTTGACATGCAGCACATTCTTTGTATTTTGAGAACTTAACACTTGGAAAACCGTGAACTAGTTCTTTGGAGCATATGGAGTTAATTGTTTTGAAATTCAAATGGTTTAGCCGTTTATGCCAAAGCCAGTTTGGATCATTTCCGGCTATCATGCACACGGGTTTTTCAAAATTAGTTTTCCAATTAACTTTGTAAATATTTCCCATTCGGTTACCGGTTAAAAGGATATCATTTTCTTGATTCTTAACTAAACATGCATTTTTATGAAATTCAACTTTGTAACCCACATCACACATTTGACTTATACTTAATAGATTAAAACGCAGTTCTTCTACCAGTAATACATTATTTATGGATAGGTTACCATGGACAATCTTACCCTTGCCCACGGTTTTACCTTTCGAGTTGTCACCGAAAGTTATGATTGCTCCGGTTTCATACTTGATGTCGGTTAGTAGCTCATTGTTGCCGGTCATATGTCTTGAACATCCGCTGTCCAGATACCATTCCGAGTTCTTTAGCCGGTTGCTTCTCCTAACCTCTTCGTCGTTTGCCATGAAATAGGTTACCCTTTCCTCATTGTCTTCGTTGTCGGAGTACGCCCACTCGCTTCCACCGTCAGATACGATGAGTGCTTTCTGAATCTCCTTCCCTTCGTCGGCATGCTGGTCATTGTTTCTCTGATAGTCGTTCCGTTGGTTATCATTTCTTCGGTAGTTGTTCCCTTGGTAGTTGTTACCCTAGTACCGGTTGCTTTGATAGTTGTTGCCTTGATAATTACCTTCCGGTTTTCTGTCGTCTCTCCTTGGTTTTCTACATTCTGACCTGAAATGTCCGAAACCGTCACAGTTATAACATCTTTTATTTGATTTATCTACATAATTATAATTAAAGTTGTTGTTAGATGGTGGCTGGCTCTTCTTCATGAATCTCCCAAATTTCTGAGCTAACATCGCCATCACATCTTCACTGATCTGATCAGCGTTTTTGACTGGAGCCGGAACGGTTGATACTTGGACCGCCGGTTCCACCGATGTAACCAAAGCTCTGGTTGCGGTTGACGTGGATGCTTCATCTTCGATCCGAGACTTAATCTCGAACTCGTAGGCTTTTAGATCCTCAAACACATCATGCAACTTCTTTGCCCGAGGGTGCTTAATTTCCTCATCACCATGGTCTTGATATCCCATGTGCTCGACAGTGATCTTAAGGCTTTGATTATTACTTCTCGGTTGTCATACTTCTTTCCGAGTGTTTGAAGCTCGTTGACCACACTAGTGAACCGGTTACTGAATTCTTTCATGTTTTCCCCCGGTTTCATCCTGATGTTTTTATATTTCTGTGTAGCCACCAAGATTTTGTTCTCTTTTGTTCTTTCGTTTCCCTCATGGATCTGAATGATCGTTTCCCAGGCTTCCTTTGCATTATCGCAGTCTGAGATCTTGTTCAAAGTGTTATCATCTATAGCCTTATAGATGTGCCTCATGCAATGGTTGTCCAGGTTACTCCGTCTTCGATCTTCATTTGTCTATTGGTCTAACTCCTTGTTGATCTTGATCGGTCCTTCTTTCAGGACTCGGCTCATTTCATCATCTAACGTGATCAGATGTAGATACATCTGTTTCTTCCAACTACTAAACGCTTCACTGTTTAGCATTGGCGGCTTGTCGCTGTGGGTCATGCTTCCCATCTTCTTCGGTTGCTTAAGTGCTAAGAACCTCGCTCTGATACCACTTGTTAGGATCGGGGACGCCCTTGGAGGACCGGGTGTTTCCGGTTTCAGGAAGGGTGACCACTTACACAACACACAACACACTTTGTTGATAATCCGGTTAGAGACTATAACCGTTCTCAACACTTCGCAAACTGTCACAGACTCTTGAACCGGGTTCAAGGGCGGAAATGTCTGTTTCAGTCTGAAGAAACGTATGCGACTTAGATGATGTTTAGGAGGAGTCGGTTTTAGAAATATGAGTGGACCGGTTTTTGATATAAGGAGTAATATTGTTTTGGTTTGTGGTTAGGTTAGGTGAGTAAACAATAAGTAAAGGAAACAACACGAGACAAGATTTTTTATGGATGTTCGGAGCAAAATCTCCTACGTCACCCCTTCTTCTCAGGTTATAAGAAAGATCTCCACTAACTTTCAAAGTTACAATACTTACAATGCCGGTCGAGCCCAACTCACTACTCGCCGGTTACACCAACTCACTCTTGATGTAATACAATAACACAACACAAATACACACATAAAGCTTCCGGTTTATGACACATCGGTTTTGAATCGTTCGTAAGATTTCTTTATCTCTCTAGGATTTTCGTAAATTGTTTTGCTTGATCGTTCGTTGTGTTCTCTATCGTAATGAAATCGCTTCGTCTTCCTTTTATAGCAAGGACGATCCCAACGGTCACATTCTTCTCTCACCGTGGGATTGGTTGATCCAGTATCACGCCGGTGCGGGGAGGTTGCTTGCACGCTTCACCTTCCTCAACACTTGGCAAACATGCAGGAACTCCTCAGGAAAAGATGACGTTGCCTGTTTGCAGATTCGGACACGTGTTAGACATGCACCTTCCGGTTGTCAACATCGGATCAGTAAATCATCATTGCTTTCCTCGCATGCTTTCGATCGGATCTTATCTTCTTTTATCCCTTCGAGACACGTCTATTTCGTCATATTACGTCACTTCTGCAAATTGTAGTTTCCGGTTTGTTTCGTACATAATATAGTCCGGCTGGAATGTGAATTTTGTCTTTGCTAGCCGGTCTCTTGAGAGAATTAAAACCGGTTCCTCTGATCTTGACTTGATCACTTGGAATTAGATTTCTTTGAAGTGTTTCAACAGCCGGTTCATGAGGCTTCAGCCGGTTTATACGATTTCATCTGTTCCTGCACATAAAAGTTGACAATTGTTTAGTTTTTCTAGCCGATTCCAAAAATTATCTTTACTTAATTTTTCTTATCAATTTCTCCCTTTTTGATTATTTAGAATAAATATTCAAAACTTGTAATGTATGGCCGATTTGAAAATTAACTTTCTTAATTTTTCTTATCAAATAATATATATAATTTGGAAAAAAAATTTAATAAAATAAAATAAAAATTAATTAGAATAGATAAATTAATAATTACGGTATGAGAGATAATTATTAGTGTTAAAAAAGATATTAATTAGGAAAAATATATTATAAATATGAGATAGAAATGAATATGAAAGAGAAATTTGTTATTTTATTTTAAGTTTAATAAATCATTTAAACGTTATTATATATTATATATAGTATTATTATTATGTATATTATAAATATATATATATATATATAAATATATATATAATATTAATTATAATTTTATATAAAATTAATGAAAAAAATAATATATATAATTAGGAAAGAAAAGTTAATAAAATAAAATAAAAATTAATTAGAATAGATAAATTAATAATTATGGTATGAGAGATAAATTAGTAATTATGAATAGGTAATTATGATAAGAGAAATTGTTGTAAAATATAATAAGTCTATGTGAGCTGAGAGCTTGAATGCCACTCTATATTTTATTTATTAAGCCTCATTAGATATGGATTATAGATAAAAGTTTCTAAGAGAAAAAAAAGTTAATATAATGCGATAGTATAGCAGAGATGGCCTTGTGTTTGTGTTGTCCAAGCCTAATTAGAAATATTTTAGTTCTAATTTAAACAATTAATAAAAAAATTATTTTTTAGATTTGAGATTAAAATAAACATATATAATTAGAGGAGATATAATTATAATTTAATATATATATATATATATATTTATTCAATATAATATAAATTTTTTACAATTTATATTTTTAAATTTTATTAATTTTATTTATTCACACTTCCTACTATTATTTAATTTAAAAATAAATATATTATTAACGTAAAAAATATTTATATTTAAAAGTTAATAGATGAGAGAAATAATTAATTTGATTAAAAAATTAATAATTTTTTATTTTATTTTTATTTCTCTTATAAATATTTATCAAATATATTATATATTTTTTATTTGATTTATATTTCCTGTAATGACTTTCAAAATATATAAATAAATAGAAGATAAAAATCATTAATAAAGACAAGAGAGTAAATTAATTAATAGATACAAGAGAGACCTCTTTCCATTTTTTTTTGTTAAATCAATCTTCTATTTCAGAAGAAAGGGGACACATGTTGTACTTGATCAAAACACTACAATGATTTAGCCCGCCATTTTCTGAATAATTAAAATGTTAATTTTACTTTATACTATTTTAATATTTTAAGTATTATAAAATTACATTTTTAAAATTATTATAAAATTATATTTTTAAAAATAATAAAACATGTTAATATAATTAATAGAAAAAGATATTAATTTATTTAAAATATTAATTTATTAATTAAATATATAACTAATATTCCTATATTATAAAAAAATTTGAAAATTTAAACCCTTAAAATGTGTTAATATAATTAATAAAAAAATATATTAATTTATTTAAAATATATATTTATTAATTAAATATATATAACTAATATTAAATAAATTAAAATATAAAATATTTTTTATAATTTAAAATATATTATAATATTAAAAACATTACAATAATAAATTTGTGAATTTAAACCCTTTAAAAACGTGTTAATATAATTAATAAAAAATATATTAATTTATTTAAAATTTATATTTATTAATTAAATATATATAACTAATATTAAATAAATTAAAATATAAAATACTTTTATAATTTAAAATATATAATAATATTAAACAATTTGAGAATATATAACTAATTTTCCTATATTATAGAAAAATTTGAGAATATATAACTAATATTTCTATATTATAATAAAATATAAAATATTTTTATAATTTAAAATATATTATAATATTAAAAAATTTGAGAATATATAATTAATATTTCTATATTACAATAAAATATAAAATATTTTTATAATTTAAAATATATTATAATATTAAAAACATTTTTATAATTAAATATATAACTAATATTTCTATATTAAATTTGAGAAGTTGAGTTCCTTAAAAAAAAAAGATAAATAGGAGAAATATATTAATTTATTTAAAATATATATTTATTAATTAAATATATAACTAATATTTCTATATTATAGAGTATATTATATTATATAATAATTAAAAGGTCAAAGTTGGGCATGTACAAACATTGGCACAAACAGTGGCGCTGCCTTATTTTGTTTTTATATACAACGCATAAAATAAAAAAACAATGACATGCATTTTTACACGCTATATTCGATGATGCGCGGGCACAGATTATGTGCTGCATATGCTCTTAGAATTTTTAATATTATATTTAATTAGTCAGTCATAATTACTTTTTCAACTTCAATTATAATTATTGGCTACCCTAGCAATGGGTGGGCTTTCATGAGTAATTTTTGGATTAATATTATTAATATGTTAAAGTGGGAATAAATTTATATAACTAGTTTAATTAGTTATAAATAGTGTAGGTAGGTTTGTATAAGTGAATTTTTTTGCCTTCGATAGGGTAATTAAAAGTCTAAAGAAATCTATTTAATAGGTCAAATATATTTGATTTGATTCTTACTTAAAAAAAAATACTCTAAATTAAAATGTGATTAATGTTTTTATATTTACATGTTTAATTAGTTAAGGGTTCTTCTTAGTGTATCTTATTTTGTATGGTTAAATCTCTTTTGATGCAATTTATAATATATATAATGAGATATTGTTTGGAACTATGAATATAGTTAGCTAGATATTACTATCAAGTAGTAATTTAATTAATTCTTTGTATAAATATTTATAAATAACAAAAATAGACAGTTTTTTAAAAATTATTTTAGTTTTATTATTGAATTGATTTGTCTTAAATTAACTGACTACTACAATTTGGTAAAATAACTTAGTTTACGTAATTGAAACTCTCCTTCCTCTGAAACAAGGACCTTATAATTACTAACGGCACCTCCATCTTTGGCTGCGATCACAAGGCGATATTCGGTAACGGTAACGGCACCGTCAGTCACTTCAATGTCTCCTTTCACCACATTAACGAACTTAAGATTTGTCTTGGCTTCAGTGTTGTGCTCTGATACCGCGAACTTTCCAATCACCACAAATTTCGGTTTATTGGGGTTACTAATTGGCGACCATCCAACACGGCTAGTCGAATCAACCGTGAAATAAAATAGAGAGAACATTAATACAATGAGAATGAATTGTTTAGAATGATGATGAATTTGGGAAGCCATCTTTCGCTAGGTTTTGTTATAGATGCTTTGTTTGTGGTTGGATCACCTTCCTATTTATATAAGTGTACTACCCATGTTTGGTTTAAAGATTTGAGCAATTTGAAAAAAGATAGTGAACATTAATTATTATAGGCAAGAAAAACTAATTATTATTCAAATATTAATAAAAGTGAATTATGTAAATACATGATAAAAATATTCTTATTAATTATCTTTTAATATATTAAAAATTACAAATAATGATAAAAATATTATTATTAATTGTCCTTTAAGATCTTACAAAATTAAAGATAAATGATAAAAAAATCTTATTATATATATATATTTAATATATGGTAAAAGATAAAATTATTCTTATCAATTATCCTTTAATATTTAAAAGTAATGAACTTTTTATATATATATATATATATATATATATATATATATATATATATATATATATATAAAAGGTAAATGATAAAAATATTCTTTATCATTTAATAATTAAAGTAATGAACTTTTATATATATATATATATAATATATTGTAAATTACATGTGAAGTCTTTGACTTTTAGTTTTTAAATTAATTTTTAAAATAAATCTTCCATTCAAATTTTAGAAATGTAACCAGTCACTCTTCAATCAAAATTTAGGTTCAACATAGTTTAATTTATTTTTATATATTATCTTTATTCTTATTATATATATATATATATTATTATTATTATATATATATATCTTTTATCATTATTTTTTATACTTATATAATTATTAAATCTCTTTAATATATAGATAATATATATATATATTATTTATTTTATCTATATATATATCTCTATATTTATGAAACAAAATTTAAAAATAATTTATATATATTATCTTTATTCATTAATTTATATATATTTTAAATTGAATGACATTTTAACCATAAGTTCAACTTTTTAACTAACTAATATATATATATATATAATGATGCTTAATTTTTAAAGTTTCCGGATTATGGGGTCGAAAGTTTGTGATTAATTTGGATATATATGTGAGAGTAAATGGATATTTGGGTTGTCAACTTTTTAACTAACTAATATATATATATATATATATTTATATATAATGATGCTTAATTTTTAAAGTGTCCGGATTACCGGGTCGAGAGTTGTGGTTAATTTGGATATATATGTGAGAATAAATGGATACTTGGGTTGGGTTGTGGGTTGACCCGCCCATAAACTTAAAACAGTTAAAAATAATATTAATAATGTTATATATAGGTATGGTTCAAACTTGCAACATAACAAAACAACTACACCTCTTTAACCAACTAAGCTAATAACACTTTTATTTTAGATTCAACACCAAATTTGATGAATATGAGACATTTTTACAATATAAGTTCAACTTTATAACTAACTAATATATATATATATATATATATATATATATATATATATATATATATATATATATATATATAAATGCTTAATTTTTAAAGTGTCCGGATTGCCGGGTCGAGAGTCGTGGTTCATAATTATTAAAAAATATGAATCAAACATTTGATTAACAAAGTAAAAATGTAAAGTCACGAGATGAGAGATTCATTCGGAAAAAATATGTGATGAAACATGTGAGAAAATAAGTTATTTTATCGAAGTGAATAAAATGTGGAATAGAGCGTTATATTTTTTATTTTAATAATTTAAACATTGAATAAATATTATTATAATTTTTTAATGTATTTTGTTTTTATTCTTATACCCGTGCATCGCACGGAAATTTTTCTTTTAATTACGAATCCTCATATTCATTCGCTTCCCATTTTTTCTTCAAATCAAGATCGAATATTTTCCTTTGGATCTCTCTTCCGTTGTCGACGCCCACCTCCCATTCTCGTGTTAACTATACCTAAGGAGAAATGAGAGTTGATTGAAGAGAGACCTAAACCTAAGGAGAAAAGAGAGACGATTGTACCGCGAGAATTTGATAAGAAATTCATATAAAATGTGTAAAAATTTGGTAGATGTCACCCTAAATTTTTAGTTTTAAACATCATTATATATATTATCTCTGTTCGAGCAATTTGTACATATATTAACATTACTGTTGACCTTCCCCATCAATCACAAATTCACACACGCATTAATGTAAGGACTCGAATATTTTCCTCTGGGTCTCTCTTCCGTTGTCGACGCCCACCTCCTATTCTCGTGTTAACTATACCTAATGAGAAATGAGAGTTGATTGAAGAAAGACCTAGACCTAAGGAGAAAAGAAAGACGATTGTACTGCGAGAATTTGATGAGAAATTCATATAAAATGTGTAAAAATTTGGTAGATGTCACCCTAAATTTTTAGTTTTAAACATCATTAATGCAAGGACTCGCATACGTCATCTTACCCTTACTCACTCATACCCACATGCATAACATATTTGTAAAGTATTTACGTAGGGATTAACACATGTCATTTACATCAACCACAAATTCACCCACTCATACCCACATGCACAATCACATATTTATAAATTTGCATCAATTGAGACTCGAACTCTAGTCTCCAATATGAAATGTGAACACTTTAACTAGTAGACCACTTGCGTTTTTTGAATTTTATTTAAAATTTTATGTATGTATAAATATTTAATTAATAGATAAAATATATAATGAATAAAAGAAAATTAATTAAATTAATCATATAAATAATAAATATGCATAGAAGGATAATATTAAAAAAATGTATTTATATAAAATTAATGATAAAATATTATATATATAGATTTTAATAGAGAGAAACCTTAATATTAATTTTTAAACAAATTAAAATATTTATAATTTTTATTTTATTAAAAATATATAAAATTATGTGTAAGAAAATATAATATATATATATATATATATGAGGAAAAAGAAAATAAAAAATAAATTAATTATTAGTGTTACAAAACAAAATTAATTAGGAAAGATATATTATAAATATGAGAGAGAAATGAATATAAAAGAGAAATTTGTAATTTTATTTTAAGTTTAATAAATCACTTAAACGTTATTATATATTATATATAGTATTATTATGTATATTATAAATAAATAAATAAATATATATAAATAAATAAATAATATTAAATATAAGTTTATATAAAATTAATGATAAAAAATAATATATATAATTAGGAAAGATATATTATAAATATGAGAGATAAATGAATATGAAAGAGAAATTTGTAATTTTATTTTAAGTTTAATAAATTTATTAAACGTTATTATATATTATATATAGTATTATTATGTATATTATAAATATATATATAAATAAATAATATTAATTTATATAAAATTAATGAAAAAAAATAATATATATAATTAGGAAAGAAAAATTAATAAAATAAAATAAAAATTAATTAAAATAGATAAATTAATAATTATGGTATGAGAGATAAATTAGTAATTATGAATAGGTAATTATGATAAGAGAAATTGTTGTAAAATATAATAAGTCTATGTGCTTATAGCGTGAATGTCACCCTATATTTTATTTATTAAGCATCATTAGATAGATTATAGATAAAAGTTAATAATAGAAAAAAGTTAATATAATGCGATAAAAAAGATGGCCTTGTGTTTGTGTTGTCACAGCCTAATTAGAAACATTTTAGTTCTAATTTAAACAATTAATAAAAAATTATTTTTTAGATTTGAGATTAAAATACACATATATAATTAGAGGAGATATAATTATAATTTAATATATATATATATATATTTATTCAATATAATATATATTTTTTATAATTTATATTTTTATATTTTATTAATTTATTTATTCACACTTCCTACTATTATTTAATTTAAAAATAAATAAATTATTAACGCAAAAATATTTATATTTAAAAGTTAATAGACAAGAGAAATAATTAATTTGATTAAAAAATTAATAATTTTTTATTTAATTTTTATTTCTCTTATGAATATTTATCAAATATATTATATATTTTTTATTTAATTTATATTTCCTGTAATGACTTTCAAAATATATAAATAAATAGAAAAATAAAATCATTAATAAAGATAAGAGAATAAATAAATTAATAGATACAAGAAAGACCTCTGCCCATTTTTTTTTCAAATCAATCTTATGAATAATTAAAATGTTAATTTTACTTTATACTATTTTAATATTTTAAGTATTATAAAATTACATTTGAAAAACTATTATAAAATTATATTTTTAAAAATAATAAAACATGTTAATATAATTAATAGAAAAAGATATTAATTTATTTAAAATATATATTTATTAATTAAATATATAACTAATATTCCTATATTATAAAAAAATTTGAAAATTTAAACCCTTAAAATGTGTTAATATAATTAATAAAAAAATATATTAATTTATTTAAAATATATATTTAATTAATAAATATATATAACTAATATTAAATAAATTAAAATATAAAATATTTTTATAATTTAAAATATATTATAATATTAAAAACATTACAATAATAAATTTGTGAATTTAAACCCTTTAAAAACGTGTTAATATAATTAATAAAAAATATATTAATTTATTTAAAATTTATATTTATTAATTAAATATATATAACTAATATTAAATAAATTAAAATATAAAATACTTTTATAATTTAAAATATATAATAATATTAAACAATTTGAGAATATATAACTAATTTTCCTATATTATAAAAAAATTTGAGAATATATAACTAATATTTCTATATTATAATAAAATATAAAATATTTTTATAATTTAAAATATATTATAATATTAAAAAATTTGAGAATATATAATTAATATTTCTATATTACAATAAAATATAAAATATTTTTATAATTTAAAATATATTATAATATTAAAAACATTTTTATAATTAAATATATAACCAATATTCCTATATTAAATTTGAGAAGTTGAGTTCTTTAAAAAAATAAGAAAAATAGGAAAAATATATTAATTTATTTAAATATATATTTATTAATTAAATATATAACTAATATTTCTATATTATAGAGTATATTATATTATATAATAATTAAAAGGTCAAAGTTGGGCATGTACGAACAGTGGCGCTGCCTCATTTTGTTTTTATATACAACGCATAAAATTAAAAAAAACAATGACATGCATTTTTACACGCTATATTCGATGCGGGCACAGATTATGTGCTGCATATGCTCTTAGAATTTTTAATATTATATTTAATTAACCAGTCATAATTACTTTTTCAACTTCAATTATAATTAGGGTGGGCTTTCATGAGTAACTTTTGGATTAATATTATTAATATGTTAAAGTGGGAATAAATTTATATAACTAGTTTAATTAGTTATAAATAGTGTAGGTAGGTTTGTATAAGTGAATTTTTTTTGCCTTCGATAGGGTAATTAAAAGTCTAAAGAAATCTATTTAATAGGTCAAATATATTTGATTTGATTCTTACTTAAAAAAAATACTCTAAATTAAAATGTGATTAATGTTTTTATATTTACATATTTAATTAGTTAAGGGTTCTTCTTAGTGTATCTTATTTTGTATGGTTAAATCTCTTTTGATGCAATTTATAATATTTATAATGAGATATTGTTTGGAACTATGAATATAGTTAGCTAGATATTACTATCAAGTAGTAATTTAATTAATTCTTTGTATAAATATTTATAAATAACAAAAATAGACAGTTTTTTTAAAAATTATTTTAGTTTTATTATTGAATTGATTTGTCTTAAATTAACTGACTACTACAATTTGGTAAAATAACTTAGTTTACGTAATTGAAACTCTCCTTCCTCTGAAACAAGGACCTTATAATTACTAACGGCACCTCCATCTTTGGCTGCGATCACAAGGCGATATTCGGTAACGGTAACGGCACCGTCAGTCACTTCAATGTCTCCTTTCACCACATTAACGAACGTAAGATTTGTCTTGGCTTCAGTGTTGTGCTCTGATACCGCGAACTTTCCAATCACCACAAATTTCGGTTTATTGGGGTTACTGATTGGCGACCATCCAACACGGCTAGTCGAATCAACCGTGAAATAAAATAGAGAGAACATTAATACAATGAGAATGAATTGTTTAGAATGATGATGAATTTGGGAAGCCATCTTTCGCTAGGTTTTGTTATAGATGCTTTGTTTGTGGTTGGATCACCTTCCTATTTATATAAGTGTACTACCCATGTTTGGTTTAAAGATTTGAGCAATTTGAAAAAAGATAGTGAACATTAATTATTATAGGCAAGAAAAACTAATTATTATTCAAATATTAATAAAAGTGAATTATGTAAATACATGATAAAAATATTCTTATTAATTATCTTTTAATATATTAAAAATTACAAATAATAATAAAAATATTATTATTAATTGTCCTTTAAGATCTTACAAAATTAAAGATAAATGATAAAAAAATCTTATTATATATATATTTAATATATGGTAAATGATAAAATTATTCTTATCAATTATCCTTTAATATTTAAAAGTAATGAACTTTTATATATATATATATATATATAAAAGGTAAATGATAAAAATATTCTTTATCATTTAATAATTAAAGTAATGAACTTTTATATATATATATATATATATATATATATATATATATATATATATATATATATATATATATATATATATATATATAATATATTGTAAATTACATGTGAAGTCTTTGACTTTTAGTTTTTAAATTAATTTTTAAAATAAATCTTCCATTCAAATTTTAGAAATGTAACCAGTCACTTTACGATCAAAATTTAGGTTCAACATAGTTTAATTTATTTTTATATATTATCTTTATTCTTATTATATATATATATATAATTATTAAATCGCTTATATATATATATATATTATTATTATTATATATATATCTTTTATCATTATTTTTTATACTTATATAATTATTAAATCTCTTTAATATATAGATAATATATATATATTATTTATTTTATCTATATATATATCTTTATATTTATGAAACAAAATTTAAAAATAATTTATATATATTATCTTTATTCATTAATTTATATATATTTTAAATTGAATGACATTTTAACCATAAGTTCAACTTTTTAACTAACTAATTAATATATATATATATATATAATGATGCTTAATTTTTAAAGTGTCCGGATTGTGGGGTCGAGAGTTTGTGATTAATTTGGATATATATGTGAGAGTAAATAGATATTTGGGTTGTCAACTTTTTAACTAACTAATATATATATATATATATATTTATATATAATGATGCTTAATTTTTAAAGTGTCCGGATTACCGGGTCGAGAGTTGTGGTTAATTTGGATATATATGTGAGAATAAATGGATACTTGGGTTGGGTTGTGGGTTGACCCGCCCATAAACTTAAAACAGTTAAAAATAATATTAATAATGTTATATATAGGTATGGTTCAAACTTGCAACATAACAAAACAACTACACCTCTTTAACCAACTAAGCTAATAACACTTTTATTTTAGATTCAACACCAAATTTGATGAATATGAGACATTTTTACAATATAAGTTCAACTTTATAACTAACTAATATATATATAAATAAAAATGCTTAATTTTTATAGTGTCCGGATTGCCGGGTCGAGAGTCGTGGTTCATAATTATTAAAAAATATGAATCAAACATTTGATTAACAAAGTAAAAATGTAAAGTCACGAGATGAGAGATTCATTCGGAAAAAATATGTGATGAAACATGTGAGAAAATAAGTTATTTTATCGAAGTGAATAAAATGTGGAATAGAGCGTTATATTTTTTATTTTAATAATTTAAACATTGAATAAATATTATTATAATTTTTTAATGTATTTTGTTTTTATTCTTATACCCGTGCATCGCACGGAAAATTTTCTTTTAATTACGAATCCTCATATTCATTCGCTTCCCATTTTTTCTTCAAATCAAGATCGAATATTTTCCTTTGGATCTCTCTTCCGTTGTCGACGCCCACCTCCTATTCTCGTGTTAACTATACCTAAGGAGAAATGAGAGTTGATTGAAGAGAGACCTAAACCTAAGGAGAAAAGAGAGACGATTGTACCGCGAGAATTTGATAAGAAATTCATATAAAATGTGTAAAAATTTGGTAGATGTCACCCTAAATTTTTAGTTTTAAACATCATTATATATATTATCTCTGTTCGAGCAATTTGTACATATATTAACATTACTGTTGACCTTCCCCATCAATCACAAATTCACACACGCATTAATGTAAGGACTCGAATATTTTCCTCTGGGTCTCTCTTCCGTTGTCGACGCCCACCTCCTATTCTCGTGTTAACTATACCTAATGAGAAATGAGAGTTGATTGAAGAAAGACCTAGACCTAAGGAGAAAAGAAAGACGATTGTACTGCGAGAATTTGATGAGAAATTCATATAAAATGTGTAAAAATTTGGTAGATGTCACCCTAAATTTTTAGTTTTAAACATCATTAATGCAAGGACTCGCATACGTCATCTTACCCTTACTCACTCATACCCACATGCATAACATATTTGTAAAGCATTTACGTAGGGATTAACACATGTCATCTACATCAACCACAAATTCACCCACTCATACCCACATGCACAATCACATATTTATAAATTCGCATCAATTGAGACTCGAACTCTAGTCTCCAATATGAAATGTGAACACTTTAACTAGTAGACCACTTGCGTTTTTTGAATTTTATTTAAAATTTTATGTATGTATAAATATTTAATTAATAGATAAAATATATAATGAATAAAAGAAAATTAATTAAATTAATCATATAAATAATAAATATGCATAGAAGGATAATATTAAAAAAATGTATTTATATAAAATTAATGATAAAATATTATATATATAGATTTTAATAGAGAGAAACCTTAATATTAATTTTTAAACAAATTAAAATATTTATAATTTTTATTTTATTAAAAATATATAAAATTATGTGTAAGAAAATATAATATATATATATATATATATGAGGAAAAAGAAAATAAAAAATAAATTAATTATTAGTGTTACAAAAACAAAATTAATTAGGAAAGATATATTATAAATATGAGAGAGAAATGAATATAAAAGAGAAATTTGTAATTTTATTTTAAGTTTAATAAATCACTTAAACGTTATTATATATTATATATAGTATTATTATGTATATTATAAATAAATAAATAAATATATATAAATAAATAAATAATATTAAATATAAGTTTATATAAAATTAATGATAAAAATAATATATATAATTAGGAAAGATATATTATAAATATGAGAGATAAATGAATATGAAAGAGAAATTTGTAATTTTATTTTAAGTTTAATAAATTTATTAAACGTTATTATATATTATATATTATATATAGTATTATTATGTATATTATAAATATATATATAAATAAATAATATTAATTATTAATTTATATAAAATTAATGAAAAAAAATAATATATATAATTAGGAAAGAAAAATTAATAAAATAAAATAAAAATTAATTAAAATAGATAAATTAATAATTATGGTATGAGAGATAAATTAGTAATTATGAATAGGTAATTATGATAAGAGAAATTGTTGTAAAATATAATAAGTCTATGTGCTTAGAGCGTGAATGTCACCCTATATTTTATTTATTAAGCATCATTAGATAGATTATAGATAAAAGTTACTAATAGAAAAAAGTTAATATAATGCGATAAAAAAGATGGCCTTGTGTTTGTGTTGTCACAGCCTAATTAGAAACATTTTAGTTCTAATTTAAACAATTAATAAAAAAATTATTTTTTAGATTTGAGATTAAAATACACATATATAATTAGAGGAGATATAATTATAATTTAATATATATATATATATATATTTATTTATTCAATATAATATATATTTTTTACAATTTATATTTTTATATTTTATTAATTTATTTATTCACACTTCCTACTATTATTTAATTTAAAAATAAATAAATTATTAACGTAAAAATATTTATATTTAAAAGTTAATAGACAAGAGAAATAATTAATTTGATTAAAAAATTAATAATTTTTTATTTAATTTTTATTTCTCTTATAAATATTTATCAAATATATTATATATTTTTTATTTAATTTATATTTCCTGTAATGACTTTCAAAATATATAAATAAATAGAAAATAAAAATCATTAATAAAGATAAGAGAATAAATAAATTAATAGATACAAGAAAGACCTCTGCCCATTTTTTTTCAAATCAATCTTATGAATAATTAAAATGTTAATTTTACTTTATACTATTTTAATATTTTAAGTATTATAAAATTACATTTTTAAAATTATTATAAAATTATATTTTTAAAAATAATAAAACATGTTAATATAATTAATAGAAAAAGATATTAATTTATTTAAAATATATATTTATTAATTAAATATATAACTAATATTCCTATATTATAAAAAAATTTGAAAATTTAAACCCTTAAAATGTGTTAATATAATTAATAAAAAAATATATTAATTTATTTAAAATATATATTTATTAATTAAATATATATAACTAATATTAAATAAATTAAAATATAAAATATTTTTATAATTTAAAATATATTATAATATTAAAAACATTACAATAATAAATTTGTGAATTTAAACCCTTTAAAAACGTGTTAATATAATTAATAAAAAATATATTAATTTATTTAAAATTTATATTTATTAATTAAATATATATAACTAATATTAAATAAATTAAAATATAAAATACTTTTATAATTTAAAATATATAATAATATTAAACAATTTGAGAATATATAACTAATTTTCCTATATTATAGAAAAATTTGAGAATATATAACTAATATTTCTATATTATAATAAAATATAAAATATTTTTATAATTTAAAATATATTATAATATTAAAAAATTTGAGAATATATAATTAATATTTCTATATTACAATAAAATATAAAATATTTTTATAATTTAAAATATATTATAATATTAAAAACATTTTTATAATTAAATATATAACTAATATTCCTATATTAAATTTGAGAAGTTGAGTTCCTTAAAAAAAATAAGAAAAATAGGGAAAATATATTAATTTATTTAAAATATATATTTATTAATTAAATATATAACTAATATTTCTATATTATAGAGTATATTATATTATATAATAATTAAAAGGTCAAAGTTGGGCATGTACGAACAGTGGCGCTGCCTCATTTTGTTTTTATATACAACGCATAAAATTAAAAAAAACAATGACATGCATTATTACACGCTATAGATGCGTGCACAGATTATGTGCTGCATATGCTCTTAGAATTTTTAATATTATATTTAATTAGCCAGTCATAATTACTTTTTCAACTTCAATTATAATTAGGGTGGGCTTTCATGAGTAACTTTTGGATTAATATTATTAATATGTTAAAGTGGGAATAAATTTATATAACTAGTTTAATTAGTTATAAATAGTGTAGGTAGGTTTGTATAAGTGAATTTTTTTGCCTTCGATAGGGTAATTAAAAGTCTAAAGAAATCTATTTAATAGGTCAAATATATTTGATTTGATTCTTACTTAAAAAAAATACTCTAAATTAAAATGTGATTAATGTTTTTATATTTACATGTTTAATTAGTTAAGGGTTCTTCTTAGTGTATCTTATTTTGTATGGTTAAATCTCTTTTGATGCAATTTATAATATATATAATGAGATATTGTTTGGAACTATGAATATAGTTAGCTAGATATTACTATCAAGTAGTAATTTAATTAATTCTTTGTATAAATATTTATAAATAACAAAAATAGACAGTTTTTTTAAAAATTATTTTAGTTTTATTATTGAATTGATTTGTCTTAAATTAACTGACTACTACAATTTGGTAAAATAACTTAGTTTACGTAATTGAAACTCTCCTTCCTCTGAAACAAGGACCTTATAATTACTAACGGCACCTCCATCTTTGGCTGCGATCACAAGGCGATATTCGGTAACGGTAACGGCACCGTCAGTCACTTCAATGTCTCCTTTCACCACATTAACGAACGTAAGATTTGTCTTGGCTTCAGTGTTGTGCTCTGATACCGCGAACTTTCCAATCACCACAAATTTCGGTTTATTGGGGTTACTGATTGGCGACCATCCAACACGGCTAGTCGAATCAACCGTGAAATAAAATAGAGAGAACATTAATACAATGAGAATGAATTGTTTAGAATGATGATGAATTTGGGAAGCCATCTTTCGCTAGGTTTTGTTATAGATGCTTTGTTTGTGGTTGGATCACCTTCCTATTTATATAAGTGTACTACCCATGTTTGGTTTAAAGATTTGAGCAATTTGAAAAAAGATAGTGAACATTAATTATTATAGGCAAGAAAAACTAATTATTATTCAAATATTAATAAAAGTGAATTATGTAAATACATGATAAAAATATTCTTATTAATTATCTTTTAATATATTAAAAATTACAAATAATAATAAAAACATTATTATTAATTGTCCTTTAAGATCTTACAAAATTAAAGATAAATGATAAAAAAAATTTATTATATATATATTTTATATATGGTAATGATAAAATTATTCTTATCAATTATCCTTAATATTTAAAAGTAATGAACTTTTATATATATATATATATAAAAGGTAAATGATAAAAATATTCTTTATCATTTAATAATTAAAGTAATGAACTTTTATATATATATATTATAATATATTGTAAATTACATGTGAAGTCTTTGACTTTTAGTTTTTAAATTAATTTTTAAAATAAATCTTCCATTCAAATTTTAGAAATGTAACTAGTCACTCTTCAATCAAAATTTAGGTTCAACATAGTTTAATTTATTTTTATATATTATCTTTATTCTTATTATATATATATATATAATTATTAAATCGCTTATATATATATATTATTATTATTATATATATATCTTTTATCATTATTTTTTATACTTATATAATTATTAAATCTCTTTAATATATAGATAATATATATATTATTTATTTTATCTATATATATATCTCTATATTTATGAAACAAAATTTAAAAATAATTTATATATATTATCTTTATTCATTAATTTATATATATTTTAAATTGAATGACATTTTAACCATAAGTTCAACTTTTTAACTAACTAATATATATATATATATATAATGATGCTTAATTTTTAAAGTGTCCGGATTGTAGGGTCGAGAGTTTGTGATTAATTTGGATATATATGTGAGAGTAAATAGATATTTGGGTTGTCAACTTTTTAACTAACTAATATATATATATATATATATATAATGATGCTTAATTTTTAAAGTGTCCGGATTACCGAGTCGAGAGTTGTGGTTAATTTGGATATATATGTGAGAATAAATGGATACTTGGGTTGGGTTGTGGGTTGACCCGCCCATAAACTTAAAACAGTTAAAAATAATATTAATAATGTTATATATAGGTATGGTTCAAACTTGCAACATAACAAAACAACTACACCTCTTTAACCAACTAAGCTAATAACACTTTTATTTTAGATTCAACACCAAATTTGATGAATATGAGACATTTTTACAATATAAGTTCAACTTTATAACTAACTAATATATATATATATATATATATATATATAAAAATGCTTAATTTTTAAAGTGTCCGGATTGCCGGGTCGAGAGTCGTCGTTCATAATTATTAAAAAATATGAATCAAACATTTGATTAACAAAGTAAAAATGTAAAGTCACGAGATGAGAGATTCATTCGAAAAAAATATGTGATGAAACATGTGAGAAAATAAGTTATTTTATCGAAGTGAATAAAATGTGGAATAGAGCGTTATATTTTTTATTTTAATAATTTAAACATTGAATAAATATTATTATAATTTTTTAATGTATTTTGTTTTTATTCTTATACCCGTGCATCGCACGGAAAATTTTCTTTTAATTACGAATCCTCATATTCATTCGCTTCCCATTTTTTCTTCAAATCAAGATCGAATATATTCCTTTGGATCTCTCTTCCGTTGTCGACGCCCACCTCCTATTCTCGTGTTAACTATACCTAAGGAGAAATGAGAGTTGATTGAAGGAGAGACCTAAACTTAAGGAGAAAAGAGAGACGATTGTACCGCGAGAATTTGATAAGAAATTCATATAAAATGTGTAAAAATTTGGTAGATGTCACCCTAAATTTTTAGTTTTAAACATCATTATATATATTATCTCTGTTCGAGCAATTTGTACATATATTAACATTACTGTTGACCTTCCCCATCAATCACAAATTCACACACGCATTAATGTAAGGACTCGAATATTTTCCTCTGGGTCTCTCTTCCGTTGTAGACGCCCACCTCCTATTCTCGTGTTAACTATACCTAATGAAAATGAGAGTTGATTGAAGAAAGACCTAGACCTAAGGAGAAAAGAAAGACGATTGTACTGCGAGAATTTGATGAGAAATTCATATAAAATGTGTAAAAATTTGGTAGATATCACCCTAAATTTTTAGTTTTAAACATCATTAATGCAAGGACTCGCATACGTCATCTTACCCTTACTCACTCATACCCACATGCATAACATATTTGTAAAGCATTTACGTAGGGATTAACACATGTCATCTACATCAACCACAAATTCACCCACTCATACCCACATGCACAATCACATATTTATAAATTCGCATCAATTGAGACTCGAACTCTAGTCTCCAATATGAAATGTGAACACTTTAACTAGTAGACCACTTGCGTTTTTTGAATTTTATTTAAAATTTTATGTATGTATAAATATTTAATTAATAGATAAAATATATAATGAATAAAAGAAAATTAATTAAATTAATCATATAAATAATAAATATGCATAGAAGGATAATATTAAAAAAATGTATTTATATAAAATTAATGATAAAATATTATATATATATATAGATTTTAATAGAGAGAAACGCTTAATATTAATTTTTAAACAAATTAAAATATTTATAATTTTTATTTTATTAAAAATATATAAAATTATGTGTAAGAAAATATAATATATATATATATATATATATATATATATATATATGAGGAAAAAGAAAATAAAAAATAAATTAATTATTAGTGTTACAAAAACAAAATTAATTAGGAAAGATATATTATAAATATGAGAGAGAAATGAATATAAAAGAGAAATTTGTAATTTTATTTTAAGTTTAATAAATCACTTAAACGTTATTATATATTATATATAGTATTATTATGTATATTATAAATAAATAAATATATATATATAAATAAATAAATAATATTAAATATAAGTTTATATAAAATTAATGATAAAAAATAATATATATAATTAGGAAAGATATATTATAAATATGAGAGATAAATGAATATAAAAGAGAAATTTGTAATTTTATTTTAAGTTTAATAAATTTATTAAACGTTATTATATATTATATATTATATATAGTATTATTATGTATATTATAAATATATATATAAATAAATAATATTGATTATTAATTTATATAAAATTAATGAAAAAAATAATATATAATTAGGAAAGAAAAATTAATAAAATAAAATAAAAATTAATTAAAATAGATAAATTAATAATTATGGTATGAGAGATAAATTAGTAATTATGAATAGGTAATTATGATAAGAGAAATTGTTGTAAAATATAATAAGTCTATGTGTTTAGAGCGTGAATGTCACCCTATATTTTATTTATTAAGCATCATTAGATAGATTATAGATAAAAGTTACTAATAGAAAAAAGTTAATATAATGCGATAAAAGAGATGGCCTTGTGTTTGTGTTGTCACAGCCTAATTAGAAACATTTTAGTTCTAATTTAAACAATTAATAAAAAAATTATTTTTTAGATTTGAGATTAAAATACACATATATAATTAGAGGGATATAATTATAATTTAATATATATATATATATATTTATTCAATATAATATATATTTTTTACAATTTATATTTTTATATTTTATTAATTTATTTATTCACACTTCCTACTATTATTTAATTTAAAATAAATAAATTATTAACGTAAAAATATTTATATTTAAAAGTTAATAGACAAGAGAAATAATTAATTTGATTAAAAAATTAATAATTTTTTATTTAATTTTTATTTCTCTTATAAATATTTATCAAATATATTATATATTTTTTATTTAATTTATATTTCCTGTAATGACTTTCAAAATATATAAATAAATAGAAAATAAAAATCATTAATAAAGATAAGAGAATAAATTAATTAATAGATACAAGAAAGACCTCTGCCCATTTTTTTTTCAAATCAATCTTCTGAATAATTAAAATGTTAATTTTACTTTATACTATTTTAATATTTTAAGTATTATAAAATTACATTTTTAAATTATTATAAAATTATATTTTTAAAAATAATAAAACATGTTAATATAATTAATAGAAAAAGATATTAATTTATTTAAAATATATATTTATTAATTAAATATATAACTAATATTCCTATATTATAAAAAAATTTGAAAATTTAAACCCTTAAAATGTGTTAATATAATTAATAAAAAAATATATTAATTTATTTAAAATATATATTTATTAATTAAATATATATAACTAATATTAAATAAATTAAAATATAAAATATTTTTATAATTTAAAATATATTATAATATTAAAAACATTACAATAATAAATTTGTGAATTTAAACCCTTTAAAAACGTGTTAATATAATTAATAAAAAATATATTAATTTATTTAAAATTTATATTTATTAATTAAATATATATAACTAATATTAAATAAATTAAAATATAAAATACTTTTATAATTTAAAATATATAATAATATTAAACAATTTGAGAATATATAACTAATTTTCCTATATTATAGAAAAATTTGAGAATATATAACTAATATTTCTATATTATAAAAAAATATAAAATATTTTTATAATTTAAAATATATTATAATATTAAAAAATTTGAGAATATATAATTAATATTTCTATATTACAATAAAATATAAAATATTTTTATAATTTAAAATATATTATAATATTAAAAACATTTTTATAATTAAATATATAACTAATATTCCTATATTAAATTTGAGAAGTTGAGTTCTTAAAAAAATAAGAAAAATAGGGAAAATATATTAATTTATTTAAAATATATATTTATTAATTAAATATATAACTAATATTTCTATATTATAGAGTATATTATATTATATAATAATTAAAAGGTCAAAGTTGGGCATGTACGAACAGTGGCGCTGCCTCATTTTGTTTTTATATACAACGCATAAAATTAAAAAAAACAATGACATGCATTTTTACACGCTATATCCGATGCTGGCACAGATTATGTGCTGCATATGCTCTTAGAATTTTTAATATTATATTTAATTAGCCAGTCATAATTACTTTTTCAACTTCAATTATAATTAGGGTGGGCTTTCATGAGTAACTTTTGGATTAATATTATTAATATGTTAAAGTGGGAATAAATTTATATAACTAGTTTAATTAGTTATAAATAGTGTAGGTAGGTTTGTATAAGTGAATTTTTTTGCCTTCGATAGGGTAATTAAAAGTCTAAAGAAATCTATTTAATAGGTCAAATATATTTGATTTGATTCTTACTTAAAAAAAAATACTCTAAATTAAAATGTGATTAATGTTTTTATATTTACATGTTTAATTAGTTAAGGGTTCTTCTTAGTGTATCTTATTTTGTATGGTTAAATCTCTTTTGATGCAATTTATAATATATATAATGAGATATTGTTTGGAACTATGAATATAGTTAGCTAGATATTACTATCAAGTAGTAATTTAATTAATTCTTTGTATAAATATTTATAAATAACAAAAATAGACAGTTTTTTTAAAAATTATTTTAGTTTTATTATTGAATTGATTTGTCTTAAATTAACTGACTACTACAATTTGGTAAAATAACTTAGTTTACGTAATTGAAACTCTCCTTCCTCTGAAACAAGGACCTTATAATTACTAACGACACCTCCATCTTTGGCTGCGATCACAAGGCGATATTCGGTAACGGTAACGGCACCGTCAGTCACTTCAATGTCTCCTTTCACCACATTAACGAACGTAAGATTTGTCTTGGCTTCAGTGTTGTGCTCTGATACCGCGAACTTTCCAATCACCACAAATTTCGGTTTATTGGGGTTACTGATTGGCGACCATCCAACACGGCTAGTCGAATCAACCGTGAAATAAAATAGAGAGAACATTAACACAATGAGAATGAATTGTTTAGAATGATGATGAATTTGGGAAGCCATCTTTCGCTAGGTTTTGTTATAGATGCTTTGTTTGTGGTTGGATCACCTTCCTATTTATATAAGTGTACTACCCATGTTTGGTTTAAAGATTTGAGCAATTTGAAAAAAGATAGTGAACATTAATTATTATAGGCAAGAAAAACTAATTATTATTCAAATATTAATAAAAGTGAATTATGTAAATACATGATAAAAATATTCTTATTAATTATCTTTTAATATATTAAAAATTACAAATAATAATAAAAATATTATTATTAATTGTCCTTTAAGATCTTACAAAATTAAAGATAAATGATAAAAAAATCTTATTATATATATATTTAATATATGGTAAATGATAAAATTATTCTTATCAATTATCCTTTAATATTTAAAAGTAATGAACTTTTATATATATATATATATATAAAAGGTAAATGATAAAAATATTCTTTATCATTTAATAATTAAAGTATGAACTTTTATATATATATATATATATATAATATATTGTAAATTACATGTGAAGTCTTTGACTTTTAGTTTTTAAATTAATTTTTAAAATAACTCTTCCATTCAAATTTTAGAAATGTAACCAGTCACTCTTCAATCAAAATTTAGGTTCAACATAGTTTAATTTATTTTTATATATTATCTTTATTCTTATTATATATATATATACATATAATTATTAAATCGCTTATATATATATATTATTATTATTATATATATATATCTTTTATCATTATTTTTTATACTTATATAATTATTAAATCTCTTTAATATATAGATAATATATATATATTATTTATTTTATATATATATATATATCTCTATATTTATGAAACAAAATTTAAAAATAATTTATATATATTATCTTTATTCATTAATTTATATATATTTTAAATTGAATGACATTTTAACCATAAGTTCAACTTTTTAACTAACTAATATATATATATATATATATATATATATATATATATATATATATATATATATATATATATATATATATATATATATATATATATATAATGATGCTTAATTTTTAAAGTGTCCGGATTGTGGAGTCGAGAGTTTGTGATTAATTTGGATATATATGTGAGAGTAAATAGATATTTGGGTTGTCAACTTTTTAACTAACTAATATATATATATATATATATATATATATATATATATATATATATATATAATGATGCTTAATTTTTAAAGTGTCCGGATTACCGGGTCGAGAGTTGTGGTTAATTTGGATATATATGTGAGAATAAATGGATACTTGGGTTGGGTTGTGGGTTGACCCGCCCATAAACTTAAAACAGTTAAAAATAATATTAATAATGTTATATATAGGTATGGTTCAAACTTGCAACATAACAAAACAACTACACCTCTTTAACCAACTAAGCTAATAACACTTTTATTTTAGATTCAACACCAAATTTGATGAATATGAGACATTTTTACAATATAAGTTCAACTTTATAACTAACTAATATATATATATATATATATATATATATATATATATATATATATATATATATATAAATGCTTAATTTTTAAAGTGTTCGGATTGCCGGGTCGAGAGTCGTGGTTCATAATTATTAAAAAATATGAATCAAACATTTGATTAACAAAGTAAAAATGTAAAGTCACGAGATGAGAGATTCATTCGGAAAAAATATGTGATGAAACATGTGAGAAAATAAGTTATTTTATCGAAGTGAATAAAATGTGGAATAGAGCGTTATATTTTTTATTTTAATAATTTAAACATTGAATAAATATTATTATAATTTTTTAATGTATTTTGTTTTTATTCTTATACCCGTGCATCGCACGGAAATTTTTCTTTTAATTACGAATCCTCATATTCATTCGCTTCCCATTTTTTCTTCAAATCAAGATCGAATATTTTCCTTTGGATCTCTCTTCCGTTGTCGACGCCCACCTCCTATTCTCGTGTTAACTATACCTAAGGAGAAATGAGAGTTGATTGAAGGAGAGACCTAAACCTAAGGAGAAAAGAGAGACGATTGTACCGCGAGAATTTGATAAGAAATTCATATAAAATGTGTAAAAATTTGGTAGATGTCACCCTAAATTTTTAGTTTTAAACATCATTATATATATTATCTCTGTTCGAGCAATTTGTACATATATTAACATTACTGTTGACCTTCCCCATCAATCACAAATTCACACACGCATTAATGTAAGGACTCGAATATTTTCCTCTGGGTCTCTCTTCCGTTGTCGACGCCCACCTCCTATTCTCGTGTTAACTATACCTAATGAAAATGAGAGTTGATTGAAGAAAGACCTAGACCTAAGGAGAAAAGAAAGACGATTGTACTGCGAGAATTTGATGAGAAATTCATATAAAATGTGTAAAAATTTGGTAGATGTCACCCTAAATTTTTAGTTTTAAACATCATTAATGCAAGGACTCGCATACGTCATCTTACCCTTACTCACTCATACCCACATGCATAACATATTTGTAAAGCATTTACGTAGGGATTAACACATGTCATCTACATCAACCACAAATTCACCCACTCATACCCACATGCACAATCACATATTTATAAATTCGCATCAATTGAGACTCGAACTCTAGTCTCCAATATGAAATGTGAACACTTTAACTAGTAGACCACTTGTATTTTTTGAATTTTATTTAAAATTTTATGTATGTATAAATATTTAATTAATAGATAAAATATATAATGAATAAAAGAAAATTAATTAAATTAATCATATAAATAATAAATATGCATAGAAGGATAATATTAAAAAAATGTATTTATATAAAGAGGAGTGATAGAGTAAGGGAATTTAGTGAGGGAATTTGGTGAGGGAATGACGTGGCATCACCTTCATTGGTGGTTGAAAAATGTAAAAGTGAGAGGAAAGAGAGAAAAGAGAGAAATTATTTGATTTTTTCAGCGAATAAGATTATGCCACATCATTCCCTCACCAAATTCCCTCACCAAATTCCCTCACCTAATCATTTCTCTTATATAAAATTAATGATAAAATATTATATATATAGATTTTAATAGAGAGAAACGCTTAATATTAATTTTTAAACAAATTAAAATATTTATAATTTTTATTTTATTAAAAATATATAAAATTATGTGTAAGAAAATATAATATATATATATATATATATATATATATATATATATGAGGAAAAAGAAAATTAAAAATAAATTAATTATTAGTGTTACAAAAAAAAAATAATTAGGAAAGATATATTATAAATATGAGAGAGAAATGAATATAAAAGAGAAATTTGTAATTTTATTTTAAGTTTAATAAATCACTTAAACGTTATTATATATTATATATAGTATTATTATGTATATTATAAATAAATAAATAAATATATATAAATAAATAAATAATATTAAATATAAGTTTATATAAAATTAATGATAAAAAATAATATATATAATTAGGAAAGATATATTATAAATATGAGAGATAAATGAATATGAAAGAGAAATTTGTAATTTTATTTTAAGTTTAATAAATTTATTAAACGTTATTATATATTATATATTATATATAGTATTATTATGTATATTATAAATATATATATAAATAAATAATATTAATTATTAATTTATATAAAATTAATGAAAAAAATAATATATATAATTAGGAAAGAAAAATTAATAAAATAAAATAAAAATTAATTAAAATAGATAAATTAATAATTATGGTATGAGAGATAAATTAGTAATTATGAATAGGTAATTATGATAAGAGAAATTGTTGTAAAATATAATAAGTCTATATGCTTAGAGCGTGAGTGTCACCCTATATTTTATTTATTAAGCATCATTAGATAGATTATAGATAAAAGTTACTAATAGAAAAAAGTTAATATAATGCGATAAAAGAGATGGCCTTGTGTTTGTGTTGTCACAGCCTAATTAGAAACATTTTAGTTCTAATTTAAACAATTAATAAAAAAATTATTTTTTAGATTTGAGATTAAAATACACATATATAATTAGAGGAGATATAATTATAATTTAATATATATATATATATATTTATTCAATATAATATATATTTTTTACAATTTATATTTTTATATTTTATTAATTTATTTATTCACACTTCCTACTATTATTTAATTTAAAAATAAATAAATTATTAACGTAAAAATATTTATATTTAAAAGTTAATAGACAAGAGAAATAATTAATTTGATTAAAAAATTAATAATTTTTTATTTAATTTTTATTTCTCTTATAAATATTTATCAAATATATTATATATTTTTTATTTGATTTATATTTCCTGTAATGACTTTCAAAATATATAAATAAACAGAAAATAAAAATCATTAATAAAGATAAGAGAATAAATTAATTAATAGATACAAGAAAGACCTCTGCCCATTTTTTTTTCAAATCAATCTTCTGAATAATTAAAATGTTAATTTTATTTTATACTATTTTAATATTTTAAGTATTATAAAATTACATTTTTAAAATTATTATAAAATTACATTTTTAAAAATAATAAAACATGTTAATATAATTAATAGAAAAAAGATATTAATTTATTTGAAATATATATTTATTAATTAAATATATAACTAATATTCTTATATAATAAGAAAATTTGAGAATTTAAACCCTTAAAATGTGTTGATATAATTAATAAAAAAATATATTAATTTATTTAAAATATATATTTATTAATTAAATATATATATATAACTAATATTAAATAAATTAAAATATAAAATATTTTTATAAATTAAAATATATTATAATATTAAAAACATTACAATAATACATTTGAGAATTTAAACCCTTTAAAAACACGTGCTAATATAATTAATAAAAAATATATTAATTTATTTAAAATTTATATTTATTAATTAAATATATATAACTAATATTAAATAAATTAAAATATAAAATATTTTTATAATTTAAAATATATTATAATATTAAACAAATTTGAGAATATATAACTAATTTTCTTATATTATAGAAAAATTTGAGGATATATAACTAATATTTCTATATTATAATAAAATATAAAATATTTTTATAATTTAAAATATATTATAATATTAAAAAAATTGAGAATATATAATTAATATTTCTATATTATAATAAAATATAAAATATTTTTATAATTTAAAATATATTATAATATTAAAAACATTTTTATAATTAAATATATAACTAATATTCCTATATCAAATTTGAGAAGTTGAGTTCCTTAAAAAAAATAAAAAAAATAGGGGAAATATATTAATTTATTTAAAATATATATTTATTAATTAAATATATAACTAATATTTCTATATTATAGAGTATATTATATTATATAATAATTAAAAAATCGAGTTGGGCATGTACAGAGAGTGACGCTGCCTCATTTTGTTTTTACATAAACATAAAATTAAGAAAAACAATAACATGCCATTTTACAAGCTATATCCGATGCGGGCACATATTATTTATGTGCTGCTCTTAGAATTTTTAATATTATATTTAATTAGCAAGTCATAATTACTTTTTCAACTTCAATTATAATTATTGGCTACCCTAGTAATGGGTGGGCCTTTATTAATAACTTTTGGATTAATATTATTAATATGTTAAATTGGGATTAAATTTATATAACTAGTTTAATTAGATATAAATAGTGTAGGTAGGTTTGTATAAGTGATTTTTTTTTGCCTTCGATAGGGTAATTAAAAGTCTAAAGAAATCTATTTAATAGGTCAAATATATTTGATTTGATTCTTACTTAAAAAAATACTCTAAATTAAAATGTGATTAATGTTTTTATATTTACATGTTTAATTAGTAATGGTTCTTCTTATTGTATCTTATTTTGTATGGTTAAATCTCTTTTGATGCAATTTATAATATATATCATGAGATATTGTTTGGAATTATGAATATAGTTAGCTAGATATTACTATCAAGTAGTAATTTAATTAATTCTTTGTAAATATATTTATAAATAAGAAAAATGGACGGTTTTTTTTTTAAAATTATTTTAGTTTTATTATTGAATTGATTTGTCCTAAATTAACTGACTACTACAATTTGGTAAAATAACTTAGTTTACGTAATTGAAACTCTCCTTCCTCTAAAACAAGGACCTTATAATTACTAATGGCGCCTCCATCTTTGGCTGCGATCACAAGGCGATATTCGGTAACAAGGCGATATTCGGTAACGGCACCGTCAGTCACTTCAATGTCTCCTTTCACCACGTTAACGAACTTAAGATTTGTCTTGGCTTCAGTGTTGTGCTCTGATACCGCGAACTTTCCAATCACCACAAATTTCGATTTATTGGGGTTACTGATTGGCGACCATCCAACACGGCTAGTCGAGTCAACCGTGAAATAAAATAGAGAGAACATTAATACAATGAGAATGAATTGTTTAGAATGATGATGAATTTGGGAAGCCATCTTTCTTATAGATGCTTTGTTTGTGGTTGGATCACCTTCCTATTTATATAAGTGTACTACCCTTGTTTGGTTTAAATATTTGAGCAATTTGAAAAAAGATAGTGAACATTAATTATTATAGGCAAGAAAAACTAATTATTATTCAAATATTAATAAAAGTGAATTATGTAAATACATGATAAAAATATTCTTATTAATTATCTTTTAATATATTAAAAATTACAGATAATGATAAAAATATTATTATTAATTGTCATTTAAGATCTTACAAAATTAAAGATAAATGATAAAAAAATCTTATTATATATATATATATATATATATTTAATATATGGTAAATGATAAAAATATTCTTATCAATTATCCTTTAATATTTAAAATTAATGAAATATATATATATATATATATATATATAAATAAAAGGTAAATGATAAAAATATTCTTTATCATTTAATAATTAAAGTAATGAATTTTATATATATATATATATATATATATATATATATATATATTTAATATAGTGTAAATTACACCTGCCGTCTTACACTTCTAGTTTTTAAATTAATTTTTAAAACAAATCTTCCATTCAAATTTTAGATTTGTATATATTATCTTTATTCTTATTATATATATATATATATATAATTATTAAGTCGCTTATATATATATATTATTATTATTATATATATATATTTTATCATTATTTTTTATACTTATATAATTATTAAATCTCTTTAATATATAGATAATATATATATTATTTATTTTTATCTATATATATATATATTTCTATATTTATGAAACAAAATTTAAAAATAATTTATATATATTATCTTTATTCATTAATTTATATATATTTTAAATTGAACATCAAATTTAATGAACACATGTCATTTTAACCATATAAGTTTAACTTTTTAACTAATATATATATATATTTATATATATATATATATATATATATATATATATATATATATATAATGCTTAATTTTTAAAGTGTCCGGATTGTCGGGTCGAGAGTTGTGATTAATTTGGATATATATGTGAGAGTAAATGGATATTTGAGTTGTCAACTTTTTAACTAACTAATATATATATATTTATATATATATAATGATGCTTAATTTTTAAAGTGTCCGGATTGTCGGGTCGAAATTTGTGGTTAATTTGGATATATATGTGAGAATAAATGGATACTTGGGTTGGATTGTGGGTTGACCCGCCCATAAACTTAAAACAGTTAAAAATAAAATTAATAATGCTTTATATAGGTATAGTTCGAACTTGCAACATAACAAAACAACTACACATCTTTAACCAACTAAGCTAATAACACTTTTTTTTTTAAATTCAACACCAAATTTGATGAATACGGGACATTTTAACAATATAAGTTTAACTTTATAACTAACTAATATATATATATATATATATATATATATATATATATATATATATATATATATATATATATATATATATATAAGGATGCTTAAATTTTAAAGTGTCCGGATCGCCGTGGTTCATAATTATTAAAAAATATTGTTGATTTTGGGTTGAACCGGTTTTTTTTGTTAGCTGTTTTTTGGTCCAGTTTAATTAATTGTAAAAACCGGGTCATTCATTTTATGTTGATATAAGAAGATAGGTGGTTAAGTATTGAGTGCATTATGTTTTTTTCTTTTCTTGAGTGAGATTACTTTTCTTGAGAGATTTTGGTGAAGAATTCTTGCAAAGAAAGGTGTGTAAGAAAAGGAAAGATAGTGTGGTGATTGTAATCTGATACTTTTTCTTTATAGTGGAATCAAGCTCCAAGCTGAGCTTGACGGAGACGTAGGTCCGATTTGGGCTGAACTCCGATATCAAATCTTGCGTCTTCTTCTTATTCGTCCTGTTTTACGTTTGGATTTCTGGTTTACATTAGAATATTGTGTTGATCTTGGAGAGTATTTCTCAATAGTGGTATCAGAGCCTGAGTTAGGGCAAGAAACAGATCAATTGAGGATTTCGTGAAGATCTTCAACGCTGGCGAGTGATTGACAACAGGGTGATTCCAGCTCCAGCGAAAGTGAAGATTGTGTTTACAGGGTTCAACAAGAGTCAAGTAAGAACTCAAAGAAGGATTCCGCAAACAATGTATTTCTTTGGCAACCAACTACGACGATGAAGATAGATATCGACAAGTTCGATGGAAACGACGATTTTCGAATTTGGCAGCGGAAGATTATGGCACTTCTTGCACAGCAGAGACTTGTGCGTACCCTAGAAGAACCAATTGCCTGGCCACCTGAGATCGGTGAGGATCAAAAGGATGAAATGATCGAATCGCAATAGGTACAATCATTTTTCATTTATCAGATTCTGTTATTAAGATGATAAATAATGAAAAGAATCCTGCTTCAATGTGGAAACGTCTGGATGAGTTGTTTTAATCCAAGTCTCTGACCAACAAGATTTACTTGAAGGAGAGACTATTCAGCTATAAGATGATACCGAATAAGACTCTTACACAGAATCTTGATGAATTCTTGAAGTTCAATATTGAGTTGTCCAATTCTGGAGAAAATAAAGGAATGAGCAATGAGAATCAAGCCATAATCATTCTCAATTCTCTTCCAGAATCATATAAGGAGGTCAAGAATGCAATCAAATATGGTCGAACTAGTATTACACTTGAAGAGGTAATATCTGCCCTAAAGTCGAGAGAGTTGGAGTTGAAAACTGACAAGAAGATCAGCTCAAATGGGGAAAATTTTATGGCTAAAGGGAAGAGTTCCAAGAAGTCTAAACATCGTCCTAGCCACAACAATTTAAAGGAGCCAAATAACAGAACACTCCAGTCTGAATCAATGGAATCCAGAAAATGTTTTCATTGTTGAAAATTAGGTCATCTAAAAGTCAATTGCTATTTGTGGCAAAGGGAATCAAAGAAGAAACAAGGGGGTAATTCAATACCAGTACATGTCAAAGAATCAGCGAACTATGGTGATGGACATGATTATGGAGAGGTTCTAATGGCCTCAATGGAACCTGCAAATTGCGAATGGATTCTTGATTCTAGATGCACCTTCCACATGACTCACAACAAGGATTGAATATCAAACTTTCAGGATAAAAATGGGGGCAAGGTTCTGATGGGAAATAGTAATACATGTCGAGTAGAGGGCATTGGAGATATCAGCATCAAGATGTTTGATGGTGTTGTGAGGACATTGAGACATGTAAGGTTTGTGTCTCAACTTACACAAAATCTGATTTCTCTCGGTGTGCTTGATGATTTGGGATACAATTATCAAATTGGTTCAGGGAAGATGAGGATTATGAAAGAGAACAAGGTTGTGATACAGGGCATCAAGAAAAGGGGCTTATATCATTTGATTGGTGAGACAGTGTCAAAACAATCTGCATTTGTTGTCACAAATGAAGACAAGACTACAACAAAGTGGCATCGTAGGCTTGGACATATTAGTGAAAAGGGATTACATATACTCAGTCAAAGAAATCTGCTCGGTTCAGACAAGGTGACTAAGTTGAATTTCTGCGAGCATTGTGTATTGGGAAAACAACATCGGCAATCTTTCAAGACCAGAATTCACAAATCCAAGGGAGTGTTGGAATATGTTCATTCAAATTTATGGGGGCCTGAGAGAACACCCACACAAGGAGGTAACTCATATTTCCTTTCAATTGTGGATGATTATTCTCGTAAGGTTTGGGTATATCGTTTAAAACATAAAAGTGATGCATTTGAGAAATTCAAAGTTTGGAAGACTCTAGTTGAAAATCTTACAGATAAAAAGGTTAAGACATTGAGAACTAACAACGGGTTAGAATTTTGCAATGAAGTATTTGATAGCTACTGTCGTGAGCAAGGAATTCAGAGACATCAGACAGTTCGACACACACCCTAGCAGAATGGTGTTGCAGAGTGCATGAATCGAACATTGATGGACAAGTCACGTTCAATGTTGTTTGGAACAGGATTGCCTAAGACATTCTGGGGAGAAGCTGTAATGACAGCAGCCTATCTGGTGAATAGGTGCCCCTCTACAGCAATTGACTTTAAAACTCCTGAAGAAATGTGGTCTAGAAATCTACCAAACTTATCACATCTCAGACCTTTTGGATGTACTGCATATGCACATCAAAAGGAAGGAAAACTGAAGCCTAGAAGTCTAAAGGTTACAAAATTTGGTTAAAATAGTCAGGTGGTTTTAAAACTATAATAAGTCGAGATGTAATCTTCAATGAGGAAGAATTTGTGTGCCTTACTCAAGAAACATCTAACACCACCCAAGGGGGTTCAGATACAAGCAAGCAAGGAACAAGTGTTGACTATGTTCCTATGATGGCTCAACAACATGTAGTTACTGATTCGGTGGAGGAGAATTATGGCAATATGGATCATGTGGAGTCACCAGTCTTAGTTCATGATTCAACAACAACTACCACTGAAACAGAGTTAGTAGATGAACAAAGTGATGAAGCAAGGCAACCTGATATCGACTATCAACTCACAAGGGATCGGGAAAGGAGACAAATTAAGTCCACACAAAGGTATGATTTTTCTGCTTATACTGATTTATTAGCTCATGTGTTTGTTTCTGCAGTTGAAATAGGTAAGATGGAGCTAGAAGACTATAAATAAGCACTAAACTCAAAGGATAAGCTGAAGTGGATTGATGCTATGCAAGAAGAGATTAATTCACTACATATTAACCAGACATGGATACTTGTTCCAAGACCGTCAAAACAGTCAGTGATTAAATCCAAATAGATCTATAAGATCAAGAAAGGAAATACTATAAAATAAGGGGTCAAGTACAGAGCTCGGTTGGTGGCCAAGGGTTTCTCTCAGAAAGAAGGGATTAATTATAATGAGATTTTCTCACCTGTTGTTAAGTACAAGACTATTCGGATTATGCTATCACTAGTAACACATTTTGATTTAGAACTGGAGCAGATGGACGTCATAACAACATTCCTCCATGGAAATCTGGAGGAAACCATCTTCATGGAGCAGCCAGAGGGTTTCGAATTACAGAAAGGTAAAGATATGGTATGTCTGCTACAAAAATCATTGTATGGCCTCAAGAAATATCCAAGACAGTGGTACTTGAGATTCGATGCCTTCATTTCTCATCAAGGGTTTATCCGAAGCAGCTACGATACATGCCTGTATTTCAGAGGATCGAAAATCCAAGATGCTGATTATCTTCTACTCTATGTAGATGATATGCTACTGATTAGCAAAGAATTCTTAAGAATAAAGAATTTGAAGGCAGTCCTTAATTCAGAATTTGATATGAAGGACTTAGGCAGTGCTGGAAAAATTCTGGGCATAAGGTTAGTAAGAGACAGAGTGAAAGGTTTAATGACTCTCAGTCAGAAGGGTTATCTTGAAAAGGTAATAGACAAGTTTGGGATCAGAGGAGCCAAACCAGCTAAAATGCCTATTACAAATCAGTTTCCTTTGACAGCTGCAAGTTCTTCGAAAACCAGTTCAGATCAAGCATATATGGAAAAAGTTCCTTATTTTAGTGCTGTTGGATCAATCATGTACTCCATGGTTTGCACCAGACCAAATTTAGCTTATGGGATCAGCACCTTAAACATTTTTATGGCAAATTCAGGTAGGGATCACTGGCTGGCTATGAAATGTGTTAGATAAAATTAGACCGGTCAACAGAACTTAACATAAATAAACCTCCCATGCAGGAACAAAGAACCGGACCAGTCAAAGTACCCAACCGGATTGAGAAAACCAACCGGTCAGATCACTGAGCCGGTTAAGAAAACTCAACCGGTCAAGTTATCAAACCGACTAGAAACATGACCGCACAAAGAAAGACAAGATCGGTCAAAACCGAAGGCTGGAAACACCAGATAGTCGGTCATTAACCGACCAGAAGCCAAGGCAAATAACCGGAAGCCATTTGCTTAAAGACAAATAACTGACCAGCCCAGAAGCCATCCGGTTAAGACAAATAACCGACCAGCATAAGAAGACACTTCGGGTATCTGCTGAGAATGATACCAAAGGAACAGACTGAACATTTCCATATTCATACAAATCTGAGGACAGTCTGCAGGCTACAGAAAACCGTCCTACAAGATCTTTCCACTTCAGGATAAATCTGAAAGGCAATCTTCCAAGTACAGACAACTGTCTAACCGATAGTTACCACATTGAGTAAAAGACAAACCTAGCCGATTTGTCCTACACACTGGAAGAACAGACTACCAAGTCTGAAAGGTTGACCGCCAGGTCTGAATCACTGAACCTCTGCTCAGCCAATCAAATTCAAGGAAATGAAATATGACCGTTGTCATATTTCACCTATAAAAGGAGCAGTTGAAGAGGAGTAAATGCGGGACACAGTGAACAATTAATTTACAAGTGATAAGATTGTATTCTCTCTCTAGAAAAGGCCTAAGTGCTAAAGTTGAAGTGTGTATTTACAATTTCGGTGTAAATTGTACGGGTGTTATCGAGCAGGAAATATGATAGAAAAATTAAGTAGATTAATTTTGGAACCGGCCAGACAAACTAAACAGAAGCTAAATTTCATGTGCAGGTACCTAACAAACCGGAACCGGAAATCTTGTGTCAAGAACCGGTTGCTACCACTTCAAAGAAACCGGCTCCAAGTAATCAAGTTAAAGGATCACAGGAACCGGCTTCACTTTCTCAAAGCGACCGGTTAACGAAGAACAAAGATTACACACCAACCGGATCATAATGCACAAGACACAGAAACCGGAAAGTACAGATCAAAAGTCAGAAGATTCAAATCTCAAGAGTGACGTACCATGACGGAAGAAACGTGTCTCGAAAGAATAAAAGAAGATCGGATCCGATCAGAAGCATGAGAGGAAAGCAATGATGCCTTGTTGATCCGATGTTGACGACCGGAAGCGGATGGTCAACACGTGTATCAATCATGAAAACCGGCTATGTCATCATCTGTTCAGAGTCACCTGCATGAATGCCAGGTGTTGAGGAAGTTGAAGCGTGCAAGCAACCTTTCTGCAAACAGGCGTGATGACGATCAACCAATCCAGAAGAGAGAGAAGAAAGTAGCCGTTAGCTATTTTCAGCTATAAAAGGAAGATGGATCGTCTTCATTCAATGCAGTTCGAAGAAGCTCAGAAATAATTAATGAGTTGTAAAAGCATTTAATTCTAGAGAGATAAACAGTGCTATATTCTAAAACCGGTTTGCCTAAAACCGGAAGTCATTCGTGTGATATTGTGTTGAGTTGTTGTATTACATCAGAGTGTGAGTTTGGTGTAACCGGCGAGTAGCGAGTTGGGCTCGACCGGAAGTGTGATTGTAACTCTAAAGAGTTAGTGGAGATCCTTCTCATAACCTGAGAAGAAGGGGTGACGTAGGAGGGTTTGCTCCGAACATCCATAAACAAATTTCCTTGTCTCTTGTTCTTTCATTCGGTTTCATTTCCCGCTCTTTCTAAACGTAAACCGCAAAACTAATCATTCTGCTAAAACCGGCCACTCACCTCCACTAAACCGACTCCTTCGTAAACATCATCTAAAGTCGCAAACGTTGCTTCAACCTGAAACAGACATTTCCGCCCTTGAACCCGGTTCAAGAGTCTGTGACAGGTTGTACAGTGCTGAGAACGGTTTTAGTCTCTAACCGGACTATCACCAAGTTGTGTGTTGTGTAAGCGGCCACCCTTTACCGAAACCGGAAAACACCCCGGTCCTCCAAGGGCGTCCCCGATCCTAACAAGTGGTATCAGAGCGAGGTTCTTAGCACTCAAGCAACCAAAGATGGTGGGAAGCATGACCTACAGCGACAAGCCGCCAATGCTAAACAGCGAAGCATTTAGCAGTTGGAAGAAACAGATGTATCTACATCTGATAACATTAGATGATGATATGAGCCGAGTCCTGAAAGAAGGACCGATCAAGATCAACAAGGAGGAAAGCCAGTGGACGAGTGAAGATCGGAGAAGAAGCAACCTGGACAACCATTGCATGAGGCACATCTATAAAGCCATAGATAACAACACCTTGAACAAAATATCAGAGTGCGAAAATGCAAAGGAAGCCTGGGAAACGATTATCCAGATCCACGAGGGAAACGAAAGAACCAAGGAGAATAAAATCTTGGTGGCTACGCAGAAGTATGAAAACATAAGGATGAAACCGGGAGAAAATATGAAAGAATTTAGCAACCGGTTCACCAGCGTAGTAAGCGAGCTTCAGACACTCGGAAAGAAGTATGACAACCGAGAAGTGATCATCAAAGCTCTAAGATCACTGCCAAGCACGTGGGATATCAAGACCATGGTGATGAGGGAGTCCAGCACCCTTGGGCAGATGAAGTTGCATGATGTGTTTGAGGATTTGAAAGCCTACGAATTCGAGATCAATTCTCGGATCGAAGATGAAACATCTACATCAACCGCAACAAGAGCCTTAGTCACATCGGTGGAACCGGCGGCTCCAGTCAAAAACACTGATCAAATAACCGACGATGTGATGGCGATGCTAGCCCAGAAATTCGGGAAATTCATGAAGAAGAGCCAACCACCATCTAATAATGACTTTAATTATAACTATGTAGATAAATCAAATAAAAGATGCTATAATTGTGATGGTTTTGGACATTTCAGGTCAGAGTGTAGAAAACCAAGAAGAGACGATAGAAAACCGGAAGGAAATTATCAAGGAAATAATTATCAAGGGAATAATTATCAAGGTAACCGGTATCAAGGAAACAATTATCAAGGAAACAATTATCGAGGAAACAACAATAACCAACGAAACGACTACCGAAGAAATGATGATCAACATGCTGATGAAGGAAAGGAGATCCAAAAAGCTCTCATTGCATCCGACGGTGGAAGCGAGTGGGCATATTCCGACAATGAAGATGGTGAAGAAAAAGTAACATGCTTCATGGCAAACGACGAAGAGGTATTTGATTTTTCTTCTGATGAATTTACTAAAGAAGATCTAGTTTCTGCACTCAACCAAATGATTGCTGAGTTCAGAAATATATCTGCGTATATGCCAACATCTGTAGAACCTAAAACCGAACAAATAAATAATGAAAACGATAAAACATATGAGATCAAAACACATGAACCGGATGAACTATTCTCGGACGATGAGGAGACAGTTCAACCGGGAATGGAAACCGATGAACGAGCAATGTACGTCACGGCTGCGTGGGAGAGATCACGTCAAGCAGTGAGACAAATGTGTAACTATAAACGACATCCGAAGTGTAGATATGGTATCGGTTATGATCCTAGTAAACAAAATGAAACAAAACAGTCTAACGGGATGAAACTAACGAAAAACAATCTTCCATTTATAAAATTTGTCAAAAGCTCACAAACCGAAAATGACCTAAAACCGGAAGAAACGCTTAAGTATGTAGGTCCTAACGAATCTGAAAAATGGCTTCATCCTGAGAGAAGGAAAGCCAACCGGAAACCAAACAACAATAAAAATAATAAAAACCGACATCAAAGAAGTCCATCACCACATAAGGCATTCTTGAGCAACAGCCAAGAAGTTAAGCCAAATATTATCAAAACAGCAACCGGGAAAGTGATCCGACTAATTAAAGTCTGGATCCCAAAGGGACTAATCAACCATGGACCCAACTAAATGTGGGTACCAAAAAGTTGTAAATAATTGTTTGTTGCAGGTTAGGAGGAGTAATCGGTTAAGGAATTCTGAATGGTACTTGGATAGTGGATGCTCAAGGCACATGACCGGAAACAAGGAACTACTGACCGACATCAAGTACGAAACCGGAGCATTCATCACATTTGGGGATAATTCAAAAGGTAAAACCGTGGGCAAGGGTAAGATTGTCCATGGTGAACTATCCATAAATAACGTGCTATTGGTAGAAAAACTAAGCTTTAATTTACTAAGCATAAGCCAAATGTGTGATGTGGGCTATAAGGTTGAATTTCATAAAAACTCATGCTTAGTCAAAAATCAAAATGATGATACTTTGTTAACCGGTAACCGGATAGGAAACATTTACAAAGTAAACTGGAAAACTGATTTCGAAAAACCTGTGTGTATGATAGCTGGAAATGATCCAAATTGGCTTTGGCATAAACGGTTAAATCACTTGAATTTCAAAACGATTAACTTTATTTGTTCCAAGGAACTGGTTCACGGTTTTCCAAATGTTAAATTTTCAAAAGATAAAGTATGTGCTGCATGTCAAATGGGAAAACAAGTGAAATCATCTTTTAAAAGTAAAGGAAATTATCAATCTGAAAGATGTTTAGAACTATTGCATATGGACTTGTTCGGTCCGGTTAAAGTACCTAGTCTAGGAGGCATGCATTATACTATGGTAGTTATTGATGATTACTCCAAATTTACTTGGGTTACTTTCCTAGCTTCTAAAAATCAAGCAACTTCAAACTTGATTAAACTGATTTTGAGAATACAAAATGAAAAATCTATTCGAGTAAACAAAATTAGAAGTGATAGAGGAACTGAGTTTATTAACAGTAATTTAACTACTTTTCTTGATGATTCCGGTATTAGGCACGAGTTGTCTAGTGCCAGAACTCCTCAACAAAACGGCCTGGCTGAGAGAAGAAACCGAACTCTCAAGGAAGCCGCAAGGTCAATGATAGCCGATTCGGGCATCGCTCAAAAGTTTTGGGCTGAAGCTATCAACACCGCTTGCTATACACAAAATCGATCTCTAGTGACTAAACGGTTTTCGAAAACTCCTTTTGAAGTTTATTTTGATAAAATTCCAAGTATACGGTATTTTCGAATTTTTGGTAGTAAATGCTTTGTTCACAATAACGGCAAGAAGTACTTGACCGCTTTTGATGCTAAATCCGATGAGGGAATAATGTTGGGATATTCAGCTGTGAGTAAAGCCTACAGAGTATACAATACTAGGACTTTAACAGTTGAAGAAACCGCACACGTTGTTTTCGATGAATCGGTTGAGCGAAACACTGCATTACCCTTCGACCTTCACAACAGAATGGAAAATTTCAATATCTATTCTGATGATGAAGACGAGGTTCCGGTTTTTAGACGCTTTGTCAAGGACCAAGCGGTTGATGTTGAAATTCAACCTGATCAAGCTGCTTTACCGCAGAAAGTTGACGCTTCAGTTTCTACTGAAGAAATCGGTCGGTCTGACTCTGTTCAACCTACCGATCAGTCTAATCTTGATCAGCCAGCCGAAAGCTTGGTAGACACGTCTCAGATTAACCTCAGAAGGAACAAAAATCATCCTCTTGAACTAGTAATAGGTAACATATCCTCACATGTCCGAACTAGGCAACAAAATTTGGATCACTATGGAAACTCTGCTTTCATATCACAAATTGAGCCAAAAAAAGTGGATGAAGCACTGTCAGATCCAGATTGGATCTTGGCAATGCAAGAGGAATTAAACGAGTTTGAGAGAAATAAAGTCTGGTACCTAGTTCCTAGACCGAAAAACAAACCGGTTATAGGCACACGATGGGTATTCAGAAATAAACTCAATGAAGACGGTTTAGTTACGAGGAACAAAGCCCGGTTAGTGGCTCAAGGCTATAAACAGGAAGAAGGCATTGATTTTGAAGAATCATTTGCCCCTGTAGCCAGACTTGAGGCCATTAGAATATTTTTAGCATATGCAGCTTTCAAAAAGTTCAAAGTTTATCAAATGGATGTAAAAAGCGCTTTTCTAAACGGTAAAGTAAATGAAGAGGTGTATGTTAATCAACCTCCAGGTTTTAAAAATCCAGAACATGAAAATCACGTTTACCGGCTGAATAAGGCCCTTTACGGTTTGAAACAAGCTCCAAGAGCTTGGTATGATACTTTGACTCAATTTCTATTTGATCACAAATTTACAATCGGTTCAGTAGACAAAACCCTCTTTAAATTTGAAAGAAATGAGCAAATTTTACTTGTTCAAATTTATGTTGATGACATCATATTCGGGTCAACCGATCCAAAGTTATGTGACAAATTTTCAAAAATGATGACTGATAGATTTCAAATGAGTATGATGGGGGAAATGAGCTTCTTTCTAGGACTTCAGGTTAAGCAGATGGAAGCCGGAATCTTTATTAGCCAACCGAAGTATACAGCCGAACTGCTGAAGAGATTTGGGATGGATACATGTGCCGAAGCGGCTACGCCAATGAGTTCTTCCGTGAAGCTGGACAAAGATGAAGATGGTCAAGCCGTTGACATCACAGCATATCGAGGAATGATCGGATCGTTGTTGTATCTCACAGCTAGCCGACCTGATATCCTGTTTGCGGTTGGAGTGTGCGGAAGGTTCCAAGCAAATCCAAAGCAATCTCATTATACGGCGGCTAAGAGAATCTTGAAATATCTGAAGGGAACTCAAGAAGTGGGACTCTGGTATCCAAAAGACTCGAACTTCAATCTAATAAGCTACTCAGATGCCGATTACGCGGGTTGCAAAATCGACCGAAAGAGTACAAGTGGAACATGTCAATTTCTGGGTGACCGGTTAGTCACCTGGAGCAGCAAGAAACAAACGTCCGTTGCAACGTCAACCGCAGAGGCGAAGTACTTAGCGGCTGGAAGCTGCTGTGCACAACTCCTCTGGATTCAACAGCAACTCAGGGACTTCGGAATAGAGGCAAAGGAGTCTCCAATATTTTGTGACAACACCAGCGCCATAGCGATCACATATAATCCGGTGTTGCACTCAAGAACAAATCATATCGACATTCGACACCATTTCATCCGGGAGCATGTTCAGGAGAAACACATCCGGCTGGAATATGTGTCGACCGAGCAACAAGTAGCGGACATCTTCACGAAACCGCTACAGGAAGCTAAGTTTTCACATTTTCGAAATATCTTGGGTCTTACTAATCTTAATCAATTGATATAATCAAAATGCATGCGTATATATAAAACCGGGATATGTGTTCAGGGAGAAGCTAAAGCTTCTCAAACCATATTCAAATAGGCCATTAATAAATCAAATATGCTAACCGGGAGGAAGTCTCCAGTTATGCCTGATTATCTCATTATTTTCAAATCAAATGTATGTTTACTAAGCGGTTGAAATAACCAGGTTGAAGTGGATAAAACAAGTCCAAAGTTGAACAACTGTTGACATAAATCAACTTTTCTTCATAAACGGAAATATCCTACTAAAACCGGTCATGAAAAACCGCTCAGTACATATGCACTTTGGTCTGATGAAATGAACTTTTCCGGTTAACCTGAGATGACCGACTGAGTTTTCGTGCATGTTTTGAAAAATGAAGTCTGTGATTAATTAAAAACAAGTCTACCACAATCGAGATGACGACATGTGTCCATCATCAAGAGAGGGAGACTTACATCTTGTCAATAGATATTTTTCATCATTGCTATCTTAGTAATTATTAGATTTACCTTGAAAATAACCATTAGTTACTTCAACAAGTTAAGTCTATTTAATAGTTGATGACATCATCAGGCATACTTAACTTCATTAAAGACCAAGCCAAATCCCCGGGCTATATAAACCATGCTTAATCCTTTTCAAAACATCACAAGCTCACTATTCACAAGCATAATTCTTGAGATAAAATCCTTTTTCTCTCTCAAAAACAAACATGAACTCCAACCCTCTAGCCAAGAAAATCCTACTGGCAGACTTTGAATCAATCTACCAGTATGAGGATCATGAAGTCAGGGAAATGTTCTTAGCCATTGAAAGGAGTGGGCTAAGAAGCTTTCTTGAAAACAGGTTCATCATCGACTACCTTGTAGCCGAAGAACTGTTCGAAACCGTGAAAGAGGTGCATCGAGATATACTCGTTGCACAGGTTTACGGTCAAAAATTCCTTTTCAGCGAGACGGATTTCGCTGTCTACTGCGGTTTACCCAATGAAGGGGTAACCGATCTAACCTATTCTCCGGTGACAATGGAAGAAATGTGTCGCCGGTTTTCTGGATCTAACATCCCGGTTAAACCCTGGGGTGCTAAGAGTCAACTTTCTCATAAGTACCAGATTCTCTGCGAGATTCTGGGAAAATCTGTTCTGTGCAGAGAGAAAAGTTACTACTACACTCAAAGGGTCTTCGAGATGATGATCGCTGTAACGGTTGGGACACCGGTTAACTGGTCCTGGATCATCTTCAGCAACCTGAAGAAGATGATTCTCTCCAACAAAACCGGATACGCTCCTCAGCTGAGCGGTTTCTGCGCAAGTCTGGAGATCCACACCGGAGCCTTCGTCACTCTTCACCCAAGGCACGTACTCACCAAAGAACGAGTACAAGAGATGATCGACCGGTGGGAAGCTGTTAAAGCCAGAAGAATTCAAGCGGCTGAGGCTTCAAATGCTCAAGCGGCTGAGTCATCAAATGTCTAAACCTGTCTTTCCTCTCTTCTTTTATCTTTTCTTTACAAAACCGGTACTTTTGCTGTAATACCGGTTTTTGTACTTCAATTAATGAAACAGATTTCTTTCCTTTCCAAGTCAAAATCTACAACATTCAATGCGTCGTATCAAAAATAAATCATTCTACTCTTGGAAACATAAATTCTCATTATCAAAGAGCATGCCTGACTTGATTTGACAAGACTTGCTTTTATTCTCTTGGAAAATCACAAAATCATTAATGACTAAGCATAAACGGCTAGATTTTCAAATCCTCTCATTAAATGCTCTCATTCATTCCAGGCTATAAAAAAAGGGGTTCAACGTCCATTTTTCAAATCACGACTTTAAGCATTTCCTCTCTCTAAAAATTCAAAAGCTCAAGAACTCTCCTAAGCCTTATTCACTCTTCATCATCATGTCTGCTGAGATTAGAAACACCCTGATCATTGATTTTGAAGACATCAAGCACAGTTCCTACTATGAATGCATCTTTCAACATATCATAGCTTCTGGCCTGTAAGGCTTCCTCAAGGGTTCGGACCTCATCCTCGTGGAGGAGGTGTGCGAATTCTTTAACAACGGTCACGTTCTGGATGATGGCAGCATTCGCACCATCATCGACGGTCAGTTCCTCCAGCTTTCTGAGGAGGAATTTGCCACATTCTTTCACCTTCCAACGGAAGGTTTCTCTGATTTTCCGACACCGCATCTACCGGCCAAGGAAATCTTTTTCAAGATCTTCTCCTCTTCCTACGCTCCTGTTAAGGATTTTGGGAAGAAAGAAGACCTCGCTCCCCATTATCAAGTCTTTCAAGACTTGGTCCAACGGTCTATCATAGGCCGAATGCCTAACCAGAACTACAGCCGGGAGGCATTCGATATTATGATAGCCATCATTCGCGAAACCGACATCAACTGGTCCACCTATCTCTTCAATAAGCTGAAGCAGCTTATGACCGGAAAAAGAGGAAGGATCAGTTATGCTCCTCAGATCACCCGGTTTCTCATGTCCAAACGTCGTAACCTTGGAAAAGGTGTTCCGGTTGGATCCTTCAACACCATCACTATAGACATGATCTATAAGTGTATGTGTAGGATTGAGGAACGGTCTCCTCAAAACACCATCGATAAGTGGTATGAAAGGAGATTGGAAGGAGGATGGTTCACTGAATAAATCTCTCTCTTTTATTTTCTTTCCGGTTGTTGGTCATTTTGCTGTACGACCAGAACCGCTCATATGTTAATCATTTCCTTCTATTAATGAAATATTTCAATTCTTAAAGAGTCTCCGGTTCTCTCATTCACCGTATTCCTCTCCGGTTTTCAAACAAAACTTAAAGTTAACCTAACAATCTCCGGTTAACAAAACTTCAAGAAGAAACCGGAACTTCGAGCAAGAATAAAAATTTAAAAATTTTAACCGCCCATGGTTTTACCTCTCAAAATTTACCGCCCATCGAATTTCCGCTTTTACCGCCGAAAGTTACGGCAGTAACTTTTTGGAGGGAAAGTTGGCGCCAAAACATTAAGTTGACGGTTCATCTTCAAAACCGCTTGAAACCGCCATCTATATAAACTCAAATCAGTCCATTCAACACACGTGCTTTCTCTCTCTAAAATTTCCAGAACTTCAAAGATCTCCTCTCTCCGATCATCATCAATCTTCATCTTCTTCTCTCAAAGCTATCATGGATCTAGGCAAAGCTCCATTTCAATGGATGTTGCAGGTAGACTTCGCAGACATTGACGAACACGCTGACGACAAGAACAAGGCTGTTCTTCAACTTCTTCGAGAATCTGGGTTGGAGAAGTTCCTTTCTGGTCCGTTCACCATTTATCCGGCGGCGGTGACGGAGTTCTTAGCGACGGCGACACTGTTGAAATGAAAGATCTCGGCTACTGTCAACGGGAAGGCCGTCCTTATAACTGAAGAAATCTTTGCCGAAGCTCTTGGTCTACCCAACACAGGTTCAGACCTAAAGTTCGACCTAACCGAAGCAGAGTCAAATGCTGCCCGGTTGGTTGTATCCTTTTCAGGTCAGGATCTGGTGATCCACAGCAGCCGGAAAATCAAGCTAAAACCAGAATACAGATGGTTGGTGACCGTCATCGCCAAATCACTCCAAGGAAAGGGAGGTAACTTTGATAACCTCACAAAGCTTAAGCTCAGAATGTTGCTAGCAATTGTTCGCGGCGACAAGGTGGACTGGGGATACGTTTTATACGAAGAGTTTTGTCAAATGGTGATTAAGAAAGATGGCCGGGTGCAGGCCTATGCTATGCAAATCGTCAAGATTCTTGAGTTCCTTAATGTGGAACTAGGTGAAGGCATACCGCTTCCGATCTCCAACATTCTTGACTCTGAGTTAGTGGCAGAAAAACCGGAGAAGACGATAAAGCCTAAAACCTCAAAGACTAAATCATCTAAGGGAGCCAGTTCATCGGTTCCAGTTGAAGAAGAAACAAGACAAAGGAAACCGTCAAGAAAGGCGGTTGAGGCAGAAGCTCCACCAGAACCGAAGAGGAGGAAGAAGGTATCAGCGAAGAAAAGTGCAAAGAAACCGGCGGAGTCCGAGAAACGCTTTCCTCGGACAATCCACCGGAAAGAACCGCAGATGTATTTCAGCCCATCCCAATCAACACCGTTGTCCCAACTCCCATCCCATCCGATTCTCCAAAGCAAACCGAATCTTCGGGGAGCGAGGAGAACAAGTCAAGCTCAAAGGAGGAGGCAGAGGGAAATATTCACTCTGCAACCTCCAAGTCACCAAGTAAGCAAGCCGAAGAGGTACTAGCCGATGTGGGCTTGAATGCCTCAGAAGCAATTCAGAATGTGGTCCAAGAGATCACAAGAGAAACCGAAGAGGACGATGCCTCAAGTCGTCGGAAGCCAGACAATCAGGATGAAATACCTGATCAAACAGAAATTCAACCGGTCGATGAGACGACCAAGTCAACAGAAACTGCACCTCCGGCTCAGGAGGAAAACATTGAAGAACGGGAACCTTCCGGTTCCGCAGGAGGCAAGACAGCTCCAGAAGGTCCCACTCAGGCGGACAAAGGTAAAGGCATTCTGGTTGAAGAAACACTG